>NC_073310.1:14518404-14553404 GCF_027595985.1 Sorex araneus
AAAGGATACGAAGCAAATTATCTACAGAAATGCAGGCAGAGGAGATGCGATTGGAATCGCAATCCTTCTAGATGGGAGAGTGGGTGGGGTGAGGGCTTCTGCATATTTGTTTATTTGAATTTTTTTGAATTTTTTTTTTGCTTTGTTTTTGGGTCACACCTGGCGATGCACAGGGGTGACTCCTGGCTCATGCACTCAGCGAATACTCCTGGCGGTGCTCGGGGGACCCTATGGGATGCTGGGAATTGAATCCGGGTCGACCACGTGCAAGGCAAATGCCCTCCCTGCTGTTGCTATCATTCCGGCCCCTGGACATTTATTTCTTCTTCTTCTTCTTCTTCTTCTTTTTTTTTTTTTTGCTTTTTGGGTCACACCTGAATGCCCTCCCCGCTGTGCTATTGCTCCAGCCCCTTATTTGGCATTTGGGGGGGCCATACCTTGTGGGCCTGGTCGGATGAGGGGCAGCCCTGGCAGCTTCGAGCTTGAGGGTCTCTCCTGGAGAAGCTCAGGGAAGGTGTGCTGGCCGGATATTGAACCCCGGTTTTCCCACCTGCAGGGTCAAACTTGCACCCATTTCCTGGTTCCTCGGTGCATCTGTCTCTCTTCCATGGTGGCCTGTCCTCCTCTTCAGGCAGGCTGCCGGGCATCCCCCACCATGCTGCAGGGGAAGGAATGACACTGCAGATCGGGAAGGAAGGAAGGGAGGAGGAAGGCCTTGATTGCTTGCTTGATTCTTGCTGGCTCGGCACTTAGGTTTTAAAATCCAAGCCTGGGCAGTGGACAAAAGGTTGGAAGGCAGCAGAAGGGACGTCCTTCCCTGTCTCTCAAGGTGAGGACTAATGCTCCCTGGGCTGCAGATCAGAGCGAGGGGGCCAAGCCGAGGGAGGGAGGAAGGGAGGGAGGTACATTCCTCCAGAGGGAGAAGGGGGTGGGGTCTGAGGTCTCAAGGGGAGGGAGAACGTCTGCAAAACTGTCCTCACACAGAGGCAAGGCCATCTCAGCGGGAACCAAGGGACAAGCAAACTGTCCGGAGCCAAGACGGTCCTGGTTCCCGACACTCTGTGCGGGTGGGAGAGGTGCCCCCCGTCAGCCCCTCCTGGCACCCATCCCTTCCCTGGGCTTAGCTGGGTGGGCCCGTGAGGTCAGCTCTGGAAGGCCCAGGACACCTGTGACTTTGGACGCCGGGTCACCAGGAGCTTGCAGCTTCTGCTCTCTCCTTTTCTTCTCTCAGCCCTGCTAGGGTTCGAGTTCAGGCAGGGCCTGGCCCATGTCAGGCAAGAGCTCTCCCTCTGAGGGGGCTGGAGCGATAGTCCAGTGAGGAGGGTGTTTGCCTTGCACGCGGCCGACCCAGGTTCGATCTCCAGCATCCCCTAGGGTCCCCTGAGCACCGCCAGGAGTGATTCCTGAGTGCAGAGCCACGAGAAACTCCTGAGCATCACTGAGTGTGACCCAAAAAAGGGGGGGGCGGGAAGCTCTTCCTCTGAGCACCCGCAGCCCTCAGCACCATCGTTTGAATTCCCAGAAAGCTGAGTTTCAGGGGATACCCGAGTTGCTGGTTGGAGACGGAGCCGCCCAGGTAGGAAGATCTGAGCTCAAGGCCAGTGCTCAGTAGCCAGGTGAGAGGGTCAGCCTCCTCGGAAGAGCCGCCTCCCGCCCCAGCTGACCCTTCTACCAGACCGCAGGCTCCCCAGACTCTGAGTACCAGACCACGTTGATCCTGAGAATGTGACGCCCACAGGCACCACACTGAGAGCCACTGAGTTTGGGGACCAGTTTGGGGCGGCTGCCTGCAGGCTGGGTAGCCTGTAAGATCGGCATCGTTCAGCCTGGAGAAAGAGCTGAGGGTGCCACAGGGGCCCCGACGGCACTCCTGCCCCCGGAAAGAAAACTGTCTTGTCTCCAAGGGACAGTCGCAGGAAAAGTAAAGGTTTCTTTCTGGGCGGGCTGAATTTCTAGACTTGATGCTATTTCTCTACCGGAAACCCATTCTGATGGTGTTTTCAGGGCGGGGGTGGAGGAGGGGGCAGGAAAAAGCTGCTAGATTTGAGGGTACAAGAAAGTACCTTTTCCCCAAATGGGGAGATAGGGATCCTGAAAATATAGATTTCTCCCCACACCCCACCCCTCAATTCTGGAATTAGAGGATCCCTGCGTCCCTCTCTCTCTCTCTCTCTCTCTCTCTCTCTCTCTCTCTCTCTCTCTCTCTCTCTCTCTCTCTGAGTTTTCTCTTGCTCTCTTCGTCTGTGTCTCATGTATGAGCTCTGCTAGTTGCCGCTTCGAGTTTGTCTTGTTAGAAAGCCCTTGGTTAAAGAGACCGTCGAACACGCAGAAGAGGGACACGCCCGTTGCCCGGGGCTGCAGGGCCCAGGAGGAAAGACGAGGACCAGAGCCAGGCAGACTTGTGACTCGGGTGGGACGGGAGCCAGAACAGGCAGAACTTGCCCTGGAGAGGGCGGAGCACCTGAAAATCCTTTTCTTTGGGTGACCCAACTTACCAAAATATATCCTCCTCCCTAGCCGAGCCCGCCCCCCCTCCACTCCCCCCCCGCCATTTTTCTCACACAGGCTCTGGAAGCGAAATGCAGAGCCTCGTTCGCAGAACTGGGCAGATCTGAACTTTTCTAGCTGCTGTTAGGCCGCTAGAGGCAAGTGTCTCTCCCTGTCTCTGGTCCCCTCTGACCTCCCGGTTTCCTCTTTCAGGGAGAGGGATGAAGAGACGGCTCTCCAAGGGGCCCGGAATCTTCCCCTCCCTGCATCCACAGCCTTCGCAGCGGGACTTTACAGCTCCTCCCACCCTGGGGACCACCTCGGTCCTGCCCTGGACTCTGGGCTACTGGCCGGGTGGATTTGGCGCCAGTACAATGTGGTGGAGAGAACCGTGCGTTAGTCTGGAGTGTCTCGGTCTCAAGAGGGGTCGTTGGCGGCTGTCTTCTCCAGCTGTAGATGCCAGAGAGGTCAGCCCGTGTGTGTGTGTGTGTGTGTGTGTGTGTGTGTGTGTGTGTGTGTGTGTGTGTTGGGGGCACAGAGGGCTCATAGAGGCAGCATGAGACCATACTAAAATGCTCAGTGTAGGGGCTGGAGCGATAGTACAGCGAGGGGGGGGCGTTTGCCTTACACGAGGCCGACCTGGGTTCGATCCTCGGCCTCCCACAGGGTCCCCCAGCACTGCCTCCAGGAGTAATTCCTGAATGCAGAGCCAGGAGTAACTCCTGAGCATTGCCGGGACCCCAAAAGCAAATAAAATAAAATAAAATAAAATAAAATAAAGTGCTCGGTGTCCTGCTGACCACAGAGGCCTCACGAGCTGGCCGGTATCTGCCCCCACACCCCCCAGAAACTCGGAAGGCAGAGCTGACTCCGAGGCGGGGGTGGGGGTGGGGGGCACTGCTGATCCGTGGGCACTGTGTGTCGCTGGTCTCTCCCGGGGGGCTGGCTTGTTACACTGCTTTGGCACTAACACTTCCTCCTGCAGGGTGGGGAGCCGCCAGGGGGGCACGTGCACGTGCAGAATGCAGTGCTCCGGGGAACCGGGCGCAGGCACCCTCTGTGTGCTGACCGCCCGGCGCCACGTTCGGGACACCCGGGTCCGATGGGAAGGACTTGCAGAGGGAGGGGCTGCAGCTGGCTCCGGGTAGGGCGCGGCCCGGCCTCCCGAACAGAGCCTGTGCCGTGCGTGTTGGCTGCCGTAGCTGCGTCCACTCCCCGCAAGTGTCCCTGTGCAGGGGTAGGTGGCCTTTGTCACATCTGGACCCAGGGCCCCGGAGACGGGACGGGGAGGCATCTACGGAGATGAAGGTGGGGCAGAGAGGGAAGGAGGCTGCGGCCGGGAGCGCAGGAGGCATCAGCCGGGCCCCCCAGATGTTACCCTCACTCGCGGGACCCCGGGACTGGCATCTCGGGCCCTTGCAAGAAATGCAGATGCTCAGGTCTCGCCCTGGCTTCCGGCAGCTGAGTCGAGCACTTAACAAGCTCCCTGGGGGAGCCGAGGCTGTCGGGGCTTTGTCCGGAGCTCTGCCGTGGATGGACAACTCTGCTGTCAGTCCGGGGGGGGGGGGGGGGCCGCTCGGCCCACCGGCCGGCGTCTCAGAACAAAGATTCTGACGCACGGTGGGGCGAGATTCTTGCAAAAACACAGTGAACACAAACGAACTGCACAACACCAGAAGCCGCCATCCTTGCTGAAGATAAAAATTAAAAAAGGCTTGAGCTAGAAACTCCATCTCTGTTAAATGACTCCAAAATATTTCCTTTTTTCTTTTCCCCACCCTCTGGGTGGGGGTGGCCTCACAGGCGGGCTGGGAGTCCCTTCAGTGGTTCTCAGCCGGGCTGGAGAGCGATGGCTTCAGTGCCAGGCCCTGAGGACACGGTGCTGCTCAGATTCTGCCTTGCGGGGGACTCCCTGGGTGCAATGCCCGCCAGGGCTGCCTGTGGGGATGCTCAGGGGACCGGGTGGCACCAGGATCAAACCCAGGTGCCTGCTGACCACTGCAGGACCCCCTGCTTCCTTCACTGCACACACCCCACCCAGCAAAAGCCCCACCCGGGCCCGAACCGGATCACCCACTGAGCAGCGCCAGGCGGCGGTCCCCAGGGTGACGCTTCCCAGCACAGGGTTCAGGCGCCCGCCCTGGCATGGATGGCGGGGCTGGACATCGGGAGGTCCTGAGGACTCCCGGACCCTGGACTTGTCCCTAGAGGAACCCGGCCGGCTGTGGCGAACACGTGCTGGTTCTTTCCTCTTTCTAGCTGAGGCCGCTGTGGTCCAGAGAGGCTCCCTGACTGTCCTGAGGCCACACAGCGGAGAAGAGCAGTGCCTGAAAGCTCCTCGTGGTCCCCGAGGCCCCACTGCTTGGAGGGAGAGGAAGGAAGGAGGGAGCAGGCGGGAGGCACAGGGACGGTGTCCACCATGCCCTGCCTGAGTGACGAGTGCAGAGCCTAACAAGCTCGCTGCCCGCCCGGGGTGCTCCGGGGAGCTCCATCCTCTTTCTCGGGAGGCGCCTGTGGGAAAGGCGCCTGCCGGCCAGGCTGCTGGGTGGGACGTGGGGCAGAGCCCCCCCCTGCTTGCAGAAGGCCTCCGTGCCCCGTGTTCTCTGTCTCGCCGGGCCCCGGGGGGCGGGGTGGGGGGGGAGGCGGGCAGGGGTCTGGCAGGCCGGGCGAGCGCTCGTTCTGGACGACTGATGACCGCCCGAGGATATGGAGGCTGAGCGACTTCTGAGGCCGTGGCAGCGGAGGGCAGGCTGGCAGCGGCTCTGCCCAGGGCGCTGAGCTTCCCCTCGCCATCTCATTAATCCTGATTTACAGAAAAGGCAGCAGGCAGGGGCCTCTTAACAGGCTGAGCAGGCGACTGATTTGCCTTCACTGAAGACAATAGTGCCCAGGAGACCCGGCATCGCTGAATTATTCAAATCAGCCGTGGTGGGGAAATCGGAGGGCACGCAGGGGCGGGGGTCCCCGGCCCCCATACACACAGCCCTCCCTGCCTCGGCCCCCCCCCACCCGCCCCGCCCTGGGGAGTGCAGGTCCCCCCCGCCCCCCGCCCCGTGCAGGGGGCTGACACACGCATGCAAGCAGGCAGCTCGGCCTGAGAGAGGGAGGGGTGTGGGGTGTGGGAGGGGGCTTCTGTGATGGCCCCGCCCCCGCCCCCGCCCCGGGTGGAAGTCGGGATTGGTGTTGATCATCCCTAAGCACCCTAGAGCGCGAGTAATGGATCTAAAATGACGTTTCCCACCTGCTGGTCCCCTGGGGGAGACTCTGACAAGGACTCGCTCGGCACGAGCACGTGACGGGGCGGGGGACAGGAAGGCGGCCAGCGATGGACACTCGGCCAAGGGGTGCGCGCGCCTGCGCGGGCATGGCAGGTTCAGAGATGAGGGGGGCACGGGGTGAGTCCGGGTGAACCCTGGTGCCTGCTCCCTGGGGTACGAGGCTGCATGCCTCAGCGCGGTGGACTCCAGCGAGGACGGAGGCTTGGGCCATCTGGAGGGGTCGCCTGAGGCCCAGAGACGGCCAGGGTCTTGCTCCAGTCTCTGTTCGCTTGCGGGGACACACTCCGGGTGCCGGGTGCCGGTGTCCAGACTTGCAGGCCGAGAGGTTTTCGTTTTTATTTGTTTTTGCCACAGCCGGAAGTGCTTAGAGGTTGCTTCTGGCCCTGCACTCAGGGTCGCTCCTTGCTGGCTCAGAAGACCCTCGGGGAGGCTGGGACTGAGCCTGGGTCTGCGGCGTGCAGGGTGAGTGCCCTGCTCACGGGCCCGTCTCCCAGCCCGGGCCTGGCCGTCTCTGCTCACAATAGCATGGCCCCTCCTCAGGCGCTGAGTGCGGGCTCTGACAGCGTGTCCCAGGGTCAGACGAGGGGTCGGGGGCCGGTGCCCTTTCCCTGGGAAGGAAACGCTTCCCCAGAGAGTCCCCACCAGCGGGCTGGACGGGACAGGCCCAGCCGCAGCCCCTTGCTGAGTCCCTCCTTGTGTCCCTCTCAGCAGGGGCGGCTCGGACGCTGCCCCACCTGTCAGTGCCAGAGTCGAACCCTGGTCAGGACAGCTGAGCTTAGGGACTGTGGAGTGTGGGGGGGGTCTCTGCATGGGGGGACAGGATTTACACACGGAGAGAGACTGGGCCCGCTTCTCCCAGCCACAGACGCCAGCATGCACATGCGCGCACATCACACATGCACAGCACACATGCACCCATATCACACATGCACACCACACACACTCGCATGCACACAGACATGCCCGCCCACCACACATGCACACCACACACGCATCCACATGTATGCACACCACACATGCACCCACACCACACATGCACATCACACACACTCACATGCACACAGACATGAACCCACACCACACACATCCACATATATGCACACCACACATGTACATTACACAGTCTCATGCACACCAGACATACACCCATACCACACATGCATCCACAACACACCCATATATATGCACCATACATGCATGCATACCACATGCACACACTACACCTGTATTCACAGCACGCACACACCACACACATGCATACCACACATGCACACACACCATACATACATGCACACACCACACATGCATGCATAGCACACCACGCACATGCACATACACACATGCACACCACACACATAATATACATACACCCCACACAAGCCATAAAAACAGCCACACACCACACACAGGCACATACACATCTGCACACCACGTATAGGCACATGAACACACATAAACACCACATACACACATCACACAGTTGCACATAATACATACATGCATATCACACATGCACCCACACTACACATGAACCCCACACATGCATGCACACTACACGGGCATGCACACCATACACACACGCACACCACACACATGCTTAACACACTCATATGTATACCACACGCATAGCACACGTGCACATACAGCAGACACATAGCCGCACCACACATGCACCCGTACACCACACACACCATGCACCGCATAGCCCCCACCCCCACCCCCATCAGCGGGGCCATCACTTCTTGCAGTGGGGGGAGGCGAGTGTCTCTTCGGCAGCTCTGAGCCAGAGGACGACTGTCTCTCTCCGGGGGCGGCAGAAGCTGGCCCAGACCCCTGTGCGGGGGCGGGTGAATGCTGGCATCTGCGTTTAGGAGTCGTGTGATGGCCACAGAGGGGCTGTGCTGAGTTCGAATCATGCCCAGGTCTCCACCGAACACGTGGGGGTCTGTGGGCCTCGGGGGGCTCACACTTGCACGGAGTTCGATGAGCAGGGACTGCGGTGCTGTGTCTGCGGAGCTGACCCTCCGGGCATGTTGCTGAGGACAGTCCACTCTGGGGTCAGACTCACCGTGACCCCTTCATGGGGGACGAGGACGAGGCGCCAGGGGCAGCTCAGATGTGAGCTCGGGGCTCACCATGGTGGGTTCTGGGGTATTCTGTGACCCCTCACCCTACCCTCCTCCTTTTCTGGGTCCAGTTTGAAATTCCCCCTCCCCAGTGGACCCCACTTGTCCCCTGTCCATGAGAGCCGACCGTGCCCTGTGTCCCGGAAGGACACCTGAAGCCTGTGCCACAGGCCTGTACACACCCTGGCCCCGTCTGCAGAGAGACCTTGATTTTCCCGGGCACGCTCTGTCCCTTCCCCCCGGCCTCAGCTCCCCCTGGACTCAGCAGCCTCCGGGACTGGCTCGGTCTCTAGCTTTGGGGCTGCAAGAGCTTCCCGGGATCCTCCGTCTAACCCCACCCCCCTTCCAGGAGGAAAGAACCGAACTAAGAGAGATTTATCTCCTGGGTCAGATAAAGGTGACTAAATGCAAACTGGCCCATTCCTTTCTGCAAACAGTTCCCCGGGGAGGGCTCCGACAAGGAGGAGAAGAGCCAATCCATCAGGGAAATACTCGGAGGTGACTTACAGGGGAGACTCAAAGGAAAAAGCCCTTGTGTTTTTACAGCCCTCGCGACTCGTTCAGTCAGTAAAGCTCCGAGAGGCCAGAAGTAGCGGGGGTGGGGTGGGGGGCGAGAGAAGAAGGGGGGAGGGTGAAATGGGACAACCGAGTTTGACCTGGAGGACCTCTAAGGGGGTATCTTCATCCTTTCGCCGAGCCTGGCTGGCCCAGAGTGCTGAGCACGGCACCTCCCTGTGCGTCCCCAGCGGGGACCCCTCCCCTCTGTCCGAGGACTCACTCTCGGTGCCTCCTGGAGCCTGGCTTCCCTGTCTGCGTCTGCGGATACAGCCCACCTGCTCTCCCTCCACGACCTCTCCCTGGTTTCCGGCAGATGTCCCGCCAGCCGGGAAGTGAGGTCAGGTGGTCTGAGAGTGTTTGGTGAACGTCAAAGGGAGAGGGAGTAGACTAGAGACGGAGCACAGTGGCCACTCAACACCTTTATTGCAAACCACAACACCTAATTAGAGAGAGAGAGAACTAAAGGGAATACCCTGCCACAGTGGCAGGGTGGGGTGGGGGGGAGATGGGATTGGGGAGGGTGGGAGGGATGCTGGGTTTACTGGTGGTGGAGAGTGGGCACTGGTGAAGGGATGGGTTCTCGAACTTTGTATGAGGGAAACATGAGCACAAAAATGTATATAAATCTGTAACTGTACCCTCACAGTGATTCACTAATTAAAAAATAAATTAATTAAAAAAAAAGGGAGAGGGAGCAAATAGTTCAGGTGCTGCAGGTGCCGCTGTCACGGCTTAGCCACCCCCCACCCCCCACCCCCCACTCCGCTGTGGTCCAAAGTGCGTAAATGAATGGGATGTCCGTGCACCAATAAAACTTTATTAACAAGCAGAGGCTGAGGGGCGGATTTGGCCCCTGGCTTGTTGTTGGCTGACCTCTGGATCAGAGAGTCGGTTTATTGCAATCTGGTTGGGGGGTCATTGAGGCCGACGGTCCTCCTCTCCTCCCCCATCCCAGTTTTCCCTCCTTGCTGTGTGACTTTGGGAGGGTGGCTGCTTCTCTCTGGGCCCCAGTGCCTTCTGTGACCTGGGATAATGGCAGCACCTGCCTCGCAGACTACAGGAGGGCTCCGTGAGACAGTGCCGTGGCTGGCACATAGCTCGTGAGCAACCTGGTAGCTGTGACTCGATAATTAATGACTTGAAACCTTCGGAGGAAAACCCCCCCTTCCTCCTTTGTTCTGGAATAAGGGGAAGCTGGTGTTTTGATATTTGGTGGCTCATTATGCTGATACGATTTCCCTTCTTTTCAAGTTAACACACTTGCATTTTTAATGACTTGAAAAGGAGGCAGCGGCTGTCTCCTTGGGGGGTAGAACCTGTGGTTGGCCTTTCTCCGGGTGCAGGTCAGAAACTCGGAGACCCCCCCAGGGCCTCTCTGAGTCCAGCCTCTGGCGCCCTTTCCCGGTCCCTGAAGGACTGGCCAGGGGTCCCATCCACTGGAGATCCTCTGGCTGCGAACCAATCACAAGTGGCCAATTAATCTATTACTTGCAGATACATTTTCCATTAGCAGTGTGGCATCACTGACTTTGAAGCAATTAGTCAGCGTAATGAACTTGAGTCTGGGCAAACAGGAGAGGCGCTTAACCCCTTAGCTCTCACAGGAAGCTGTGGTGAGGCTGCAGGGAGCGGGGAGAAGGAGGGAGCTGGGGAAAGGGTGTTGGCAGGGGGCATAGAAAGGGCTGCAAGCCGCCACCCCTAGATTTGAGGATGTTCAGAGTCTCAGATCTGGAATCCTTGAGCCAAAGAAGGTACCTTCCTATTTTTCTTTTTTTTTTTTTTTTGCTTTTTGGGTCACACCCAGCGATGCTCAGGGGTTACTCCTGGCTCTGCACTCAGGAATTACTCCTCTGGCAGTGCTTGGGGGACCATATGGGATGCCGGGGATCGAACCCGGGTTGGCCGCGTGCAAGGCAAACGCCCTACCTGCTGTGCTATCGCTCCGGCCCCCTTCCTATTTTTCTTTTTCTTTTGATTTTGAGGCCGCACCCAGCGATGCTCAGGGCTCACTCTTGGCTCTGCATTTAGGAATGACTCCTGGTGGTGCCCGGGGGACCCTCCAGGATGCTGGGGATCGAACCCTGGTCAGACGTGTGCAAGACAAGCGTCCTCCCCACTGCGCAATGGCTCCGGCCCCCGAAGGCGCCTTTCTGACTCGTGTAGGTAGGAGTCGCAGGAGCGTGTTCTGTGTTTCCACGTCCATCCTCTCCTCTGCAGAAGGGGGCATGCCCCGCCTGGGTCCAGCCAGCGGCAGGGGTGGGGAAGTGTCCTGTGTTTGGTGATGGGAAGGGGAGCCTGATTCTTCTCTGGCCCTCCTCCACCTCACTGGGACGGGAGACAGGAGCATCGTGTGTGTGTGTGGTGTGTGTGTGTGTGTCCCACACTTTATCTAAACACTGTGGTTTACAAAGTTGTGCGTGATGACTTCTTTTTCTTTTTTGATGCTCAGGAGTTGCTCCTGGCTCTGTACTCAGGACTCAGGAACTACCTTTGGCAGTGCTCGGGGAACCATATGGGATGCTAGGAATCAGACCTGGGTTGGCAGTGTGCAAGGCAAATGCTCTACCCGCTGTGCTATCGCTCCAGCTCCATTTTTTTTCCTTTTGGGGGGTCACACCCGGTGATGCACAGGAGTTACTCCTGGCTCTGCACTCAGGAATTACTCCTGACGGTGCTCGGGGGACCATATGGGATGCTGGGAATCGAACCCGGGTTGGCTGTGTGCAAGGCAAACGCCCTCCCTGCTGTGCTATCGCTCCAGCCCCCTCGTGATGATACCTTACAGGCATTCACTGTTCCAAGGCTGGTCTCACCACCGTTGTCACCAACCCCCCACCGGTTGTCCAGAATTACCTTGACCTAACGTAACTAAAGAGAAACGTCTCACCGAAATGGCCTGAGCTCCCGTCTCTGTCCTGACCGAGAGGGGAGCTGCGATCCGTCCACCACGGGGCTGCTGTCAGGAACGGGGACTTCCGGGCATCTCAGCTCTCCAGGAGGACTTGCTCCGTGTTCCTCAGAGCCGAGGGGACGGCCAGCCTTCTCCGCTCATCTCAGTGCATCTCGCGTGGAATCTTCCAGCGGTTTCCCTAAATAACAGTCACACACTTGGGATTGACAAGAATCAGGTTTTAGGAAACTCTGACTTTGTTTCCCCGCTGGTTCAGCTTCCTGCCTCCCTCTCCCCCCACCCCCAGTGTCCATCTGGGACTGGACACTCCAAGGCTGCCTCCCTCTCAGAGCCTTTGCCAGGATCATTCCCTCTTCCATCTTGCACGCAGCAGGGCTGGGGGTCCTTGTGGAGATAATCTCTCGGAGATTTCACCCAGCCCCGCCTCCCCTCGCCCCTCCCCAGCCACCCATTTCCCGCAGCCTCCCGCCCCCCCTTCTGCCATCGGGCCTGCTCCTGGCCGCTGTGTGTGCGTGGCACCTGGAGGAGGTGGGACCCCACGTCTTGAGGGCTCTGTCTGCCACGCCTCCTCCGTGCTGGGCACGTCGGTGTTGAAAGGGTCTGGAATTTAGGATGCGTTTCCGAGGGGGTTCCGGAGCGCGTGGGTGGAGGGTGGTGCTCAGACTCCGTTCCACACGGCTCTGGAGGGTCTAAGAAGAAACTCAGGGGCTGCCCAGGGCATCGGAGGGGGAGGGGGGGTTTTGTCTCTGGAAGTTCCGAGAGGGCGGAAGGCGAGGCAGTGTGGGGGAGGGGGGCAGGGTCCGGTTCACGGGGGCCCAGGAAGGCCCATCTGTGGGGGTGCCTTGGAGAGAGGCCCCACCTGGGCCTCATGGAGGAGACACACATGAAGCGCACCTGGAAGAGGGAGAGTGACCCTGACAGAGGCTCTGAGGCAGAGGCAGCCTGGAGTGTCCGGTCCCAGATGGACACCAGGGGGGCCCAGGAAGCTGAACCCGGGGGGAAACAAAGTCAGAGTATCCTAGGGGCCTCGGGCCTTGCCAACCCCTTATCCCGAGAAGTGTGAATGCTGTTTAGGGAAACCGCTGGAAGCTTCCACGCAGGGAGGAACATCCGGTGTGGGTGTTGGGGCCATTCCCGGCTCGGTGCTCAGGAGCGAGCCCTGGGGGTGTCCAGGGGTCTTGGTGTGCCGCTGGGAACCCAACTGGAGTCAGGCGCACACAAGGCCAGTGCTCGACTTCCTGCACCAACTCTCTGACTCATGATTTATTCTTTATTCTCTGGTCTTGGGGCCATATCGGGTGGTGTCCAGGGCTTCCTCCTGGCTCTGTGATCAGAGGTCACTCCTGTGGCCTTGAGGACCGCATGGGGTGCCGGGGATCGAACCCGGTTGGGCTGTACGCAAGGCAAGCTCCATACCCATTGGATTATCTCTTTGGCCCCTCCATAATTTATTAAGAAAAAAAAAAAGGAAGATCCCGCTGCTCACCCCTGTCTTAGCCTTTATCACGGCTCCTTTCTAGGCTAAGGACTCATCTGAGGTCTGGATCAGACTATTTCTTGTGTATCCGCTTTGGACAATTGTGTGTGTGTGCGTGTGTGCGTGTGCATGTGTACATGCATGTGTCTGTCTGTCTGTTTGTGTGTCTGTGTGTACATGTGTGTATGTGTCTGTGTGTGTGTGCGCGTGTGTTTGTGTGGATGTGTATACACATGTGTGTGTCTGTGTGCCTGCGTGTACATGTGTGTATATGTCTCTGTATGTCTGTGTGTGCGTGTGTGAGAGCATGTGTGTGCATGAGTCTCCCCCAAGGTTTTAGTGACTGTAAACAGTGCTGCAGTGAATATCTGTGTCCAAGGATGGGTTTGAACCTTTGGCTCCACTTCTTTGAGGCCTCCACACAGCCGTGGAATTTTATTTCAGTGAAAGAAAGTGTGGAGCGGAGCAGGAAGGTGACTGAAGCCAGGCGCCGGGGAGCAGAAGGTGCAGGAGCCAACAAGAGCCCAGGGCTGATGTCAGACTGGGCGGGCCAGGAGCCGGGACCAGGGGGTTCTGGTCCCAGAAGGAAGACTCCCAGGGAGGTGCCGAGGCTGTGAGCTGAGCCACAAGGAACCGTGGATCCCTGGTGCTGTCTCACGGACAGAGTGCAGTTGGGGGTCCACCCGCACCCCGTCCCTCCCACCAGTGGCACGAGAACGTTGTCTCCCCGTTGCTGCGTGCCACCGCGTGCGGGTGAGCCGTGTCGAGGCAGGCACCTGCACATCTTCCCTCTGCAGGCTCTGCCCCGCCCCCGGAGCCGCCTTCCCCGGCAGCCCCCCAGACAGTGGCAGACGCGAGCCCCCGAGGGACTGTGTGTGCCGTCGGCGCGGTGGCGGCAGGGACGGGCTGTTCATCAGTGTCCCGGAGCCTTCAAGGCCGTTCTGTACCTTGGCGCGGCCGCCACCCCCTGCCAGGGAGCGTGCGTGCTGCACCTATTAGCAGGTAAACCGCCCCCATAATGGAGATGGATGGGAGCCCAACTCGGTAATGGAGAACCTTTCATTAAGGAAACCACTGCCTTTGCATGATCTAAAAGGCGCTAATGGGCCGGCCCAGCTTGGGACTTAATTATATTCCTGCGACAGAGCGGGTGGCAGCTTGCAGTGCGTGGGGGGCGGGGAAGGGGGAGACCCGCCCCCCACCCCAAAGCTCTGCAGTGTGCTCCTTCCCCCAGCTGTGGGGCTCAGGCTGGAGGCTGGTTGGGGCGCAGTGGCTGGCAAGCTCGGTGTGTGGGTCTCTCCCGAGACCCCCAAAGGCACAGGAGTCCCTAGCGCAGATCCGGAGCACAGCTGGGCACCCACAACTTTTCCCTCGTGGCTTGTACCATGCATGGCAGTGGCCTGAATCTTAGCTGTGCCCACTCTCTACTGCCTGGCCTTTGGCACCTTGCAAAGCGTGGACTTGGGTAAAAAAAAAAGGTGTGGGGGAGAGTGTCAGTGACATACAGATCCTTCTATTGTGGGGTTGGGGCCACCCCTGGTGTTGCTCAGAGTTTACTTTTGTCTCTGAGCTCAGGCAACACTCAGGGTGGTGCTTGGGGAACCGTATGGGGTACCTACTTACCCAGCTGGGCTGTGTAAGGTTTGCTCAGGGTGGCAGCTGGCAGATGGAATAGTGACATTCCCAGAACCAAAGATCACCTGTCCCCAGCGAGGAAGACGGGACTAATGGCCCACCTGGACGGGAAGTCACCAGGCTGTGTTCCCTGCCTCCTCACGACACACCCCTACAGATAACAGGTCAGACCACGCACACCGATACCTGTCCCACTGGTCTTTATTCCCTTCTCCCCTTTCCTGCCCAAGATAATTTTTTTTTTTTTTTGCTTTTTTAACCCCAGCGATGCTCAGGGGTTACTCCTGGCTCTACACTCAGGAATCACTCCTGGCAGTGCTCAGGGAACCATTCAGGATGCTGGGAATTGAACCCAGGTTTGCCGCGTACAAGGCCCACCCCGCTGTGCTATAGCTCCAGCCCGCCCCCCAGATCACTTAAGAGCCCCCCTAGTCTCTCCCAGAGTGTGGCTCTACCAGCCTCATCAGAGAGGTTCAGAGGTTCGTGGAGTTAGCCCGGGAGTGCACCCCAATAAATTTCTCCTCTTTCCTTCACTTTTACTTGTCTTTCTGTCTGTGTCGGCTGAGGTCAGCGATCGATCAGATCGTGTGCAAGGCAAGTGCCCACTGGCTGTTGTAGCTCGTCAGCCCAGCGGGTTGTAGACCCTACGCAGGGTGTCTGTCCTGTGCTAGGACCGGCCGGCTGGCCTCTCGGGTGTTCACCACGCAGATTCCCACGGCCTTGGGGGACGGCCTCGGACAGCCTTGTTGGTTGATCTCTGTGAAGGAGACCCTTCCCTCTTCTCCCGGGCAGTTTCCCTGTTCCTATCCCACCAGCTCCGTGGGGTCCCCGATGGTGCAGTTTATTCATTCATTGGCTTGTTTGCTCTCCGGCAGGGCACAGCGCTGCCACTGCCGTGTGGGGTCTCTGCGTCTCTGTGTCGGTGCCTCGGGGATGAGGGCCAAAGCGGGTATGTGGTGGGGGCTTCCCTGTGGAGGGAAGGAACAGACAAACGACCGAGGATGCCTCTGAGCACGTGTAAGATGCAGCTATCACTCAGCGTACCTGAGCACACTCTTTTTTTAATGCTTTTTGTTTATTTGTTTAGTTTATTTTGTTTTGGGGTCATACCCTGTGGTGCTCAGGGCTTGCTCCTGACTCTGTGCTCAGGGACCACTCTTGGCACTGTGTGAGGGACCGTATGCAGTGCCAGGGATCAAATCCAGGTCGGTCGCATGCCAGGCAAGCGCATTACCCTCTGTGCTATATCTGACCCTTAAGGTTTTGTTTTTCTTTAAAAGAATTACGGTTCAATCTACTTACCATTTGGTGGTGCTCAGGGGATCATGTGGGGTTTCGGTGACTGAACCCAAGTCAGCTGTGTACAAAGCAAATGCCTTAACTTAGCTGCTGCACTGTCTCTCCAGTCCCCCTCCTCTATATTTCCAGCCCCTTGTAGGCATGGCAACAAACACACACACATACTTTCACACACGCACATATGCATGCACATACATGCACACATGCATGAGCACACACACACAACATACACATACATACACATGTAGACACATGCTTGTGCACACACATGTATATACACGTGCACTTGCACAGGTGAGTATATGTATACATGCATGCACACAGACATATGTGCACGCGCATGCATGCACACACATGTACACATGCACATATGCATGTACACAATGCATGCATGTACATAGGCACATAGGCACACACATATTGGCACACAGGCACACACACATACACACAAGCACCCATGCATGCACACACAAATGATTCCTCCCTCCCTTCCAACTCAGGCTCCTGAGAGGGCCCTCCTGGGCTGTGGGCTGTGCCTCGTCCACTGTGGGCTGGTTCCCGAGCCCCCACCATAGCTGAATGGCGCCACAATAACTGTCTCTTCTAGACCACAGGCTCCTTGAGGAGTCAGGGTCTTATCTTCCTGGGGTCCCTCCTGTAGCATAGAATGGACCCCCCCCCAGGAGAGTACCTAGACATGAAGATGGAGGTGAAGAAAGACCGGGCTGGGACCCTGCCCACTCCCTTCCCCCCTGCAGGCAGGTGTACCCCCCCTCTATTTCACCTTTGGTTTCTGAGCCCCACTCTTCAGGGCTTACTCCTGGCTCTGTGCTCAGGGGTAACTCCTGGAGGGGCTCCGGGGATCATGTGGGGTGGCAGGGAAGGAGCTTGGCTGGCTGCCTGCGAGGTAGGACACCGAGGCCCTGACTGATCTCCCCGGGACATTTCCTCTTCTACCCCTGCTCTGCAGCGGCAGGGCGTTTGCCTTGCACATGATCGACCCGGGTTCGATTCCTCCGTCCCTCTCGGAGAGCCCGGCAAGCTGCCAAGAGTATCCCGCCCGAATGGCAGAGCCTGGCAAGCTCCCTGTGGCGTATTCGATATGCCAAAAACAGTAACAACAAGTCTCACCATGGAGACGTTCCTGGTGCCCGCTCGAGCAAATCAATGAACACCGGGATGACAGTGCTGCAGTGCTACCCCTGCTCCGGCCTCTTACACCCCTGCAGCTCAGGCCTGCACCAGCCCAGCGGGGAAGACGAGGCGCTCGAGTCATGGGCGGGAAACTGATGTGCAGGGGCAGCTGTGGCTTCGCGAGCCACCGTGTTGAGCAACAATGTAGCACAAATCCGGTACTGAGATTTCCCAGCTGCCAGCCCTGAGTCTCAGCCCCCCAGCCCACCCCACTTCCTCCCCGGCCACCCTCCCACCCCACTTTCCCAGGAGGGGAGGGGCTTTTGTACACAACCCTTGAAATGAGTAACTGAGGAGCAGGGCCACAGGCGCCAGAGCAGACAGGCTCCGTCCCTGCGTAGCCCCCTGGAGGGAGAGTCTGGGGGCTTTTGACAAGCACCAGGTATCTGGGCTCAGTCTCGCCCAAGCCCCGAGAACTGTCACCTACGCTTAGCGAGTCATTCCTAACGGCAGCATCTAGCCCTGTTTGGGGTTGGGCCAGGCAAGGCAGAGTTGGGAAGGTGACGGGTCAGTCATGCTAAACTTCATGTGACGGGGCCATCCTCTTAGGCCGAGACCCTCTGTAAAATAGGCGTGTATTTGGCAATGAAGTGAACAGCCATCGGCCGTCATCCTTCTCCCCACGTCTGCCTGGACCCGGTGTGCACCGTGCCTGGCCACGTTGGGGAAAAACTGGTCCCCAACAAGTAAGGACAATAACAAACACGAGAACAAATGTGGATGACAGTTCACAATTGATTTGAGCATTGTTCGGGCTGGTGCGGTGCTCAGCAGTTTCCCAAACTTGATTTCTTTTTAAAGAAATCAAGACTGGTCTTCCGGTCAGAGCATCGTGTGGGTCTTGGAAGGAAGAGGCCATGACAGTTTGGGTGGTGTCCAGCCACTAGGGGGAGCCTCCTGGGCTCAGTTCTCCCCATCTCTGAAATGGGTCGGCGGTACAGGGGGATCAGCCAATAATGCAGGGGGGGGGAGGGTCTTCTAAAAGCCAATGCTGATTCACCTGGGGCTTGTGCGCTGTGACTTTCGGCTCACAAAGGTGCCTCGAGCACCTGGGGGTGACTCCCTGGAGACTCCGGACGTCCGGGAGCGCGAGGCGGTGCTAAGCAGAGCTCGCAAACCACACACGCCGCATTCTTCAAGGCGGCGATTTTCCATGTAATTAAGTTTATTCATCATGTACATTAAGGGGAAAATGGAGACGCATGATCACCACAGCCCATTTGCCACCGACATCCATCTCTCAAGCGCTGCTGCTGTTTTCCCCAAGACCAACTGCCTTGATGGATGCAGGACTCGGGCGAACCATCTGGTGTTGAGTGCGAGGTGGGAACTCAGCCCTGGCAGGAATCGCATCTCCTGCGCCCGGACAGACGTTCCTCCAGGATCTCGTCCTGCCCGCAAGACGCCTACCGCCCAGGAACTGGGCTGACAGGCACTAGGGGGGTCAGCCTTCCTACTGGCTCTCCGCGGGGCTCCCTTTAGTGGAAAGCGGGCCAGCACGTGGAGCCAGCGTTGTTATTAAATTTTGGGCACTCCAATCACCGCAGCAGCCAAGAGCTGTTTTTCTCTCCCCTCGCTGAGGAGAGCCTGCGCCTGGCGTCTTGCTAAGTGGGGAAACTCAGTTCACTTCCCAACTCACACAGTAAACCCTTGAGCATGCGCCCTTGGGCTTGCAGGCTTCCGGGGTCCAGCCGAGGTTCTTGGCCTCCCTGATCTTCCTCGGTGAATATTTGCCACCAGGGAGCGACTGAGCAGACCCGAATCGTTTCGTCTTTTCAACATACCTCGAACGCTAACCATGATCTACTCTGTGCTAATCACCGGGGACTTGAGTGGGGAAGCAAACACAGTGTCCTTTCCCTAGAGCAGGAGGGAGTTTTTACATGCGGGTCTCACACCATGAGGGTGTAGGAGGGAAGAGGGGCAGAGTACTTTGGAGAGGGCATGATGGGTGCTTGTCCTGGGCTGAGGGTGGGGTTTCAGGACGCTGGGAGCAGAACTCTGCAGCAGAAGCTGGAAGTCAGGATTTGCTTCAACTAGGAAAGGAGGGAGGAGAGGTAGAAACAGGAGGGCTCCGTCTGCTGGGGCGCGAGGCTTGGCTGTCTGAAACCCTAAAAAAAAATCCCTTCATCTAATAAGGCCAATTTGTTATCTCACATAACACAGAACCCAGAGGGAGGGAGGGCACCTCTGGGCTGGTTGATTCAGGGGCTGAACGACATTATCACAGACCCAACCCGGTTGCCTGTATTCCTCCTTCTTTCCCAAGAGCCTAGGATTTTTTCAGTAACACGATTTCCTCATGGTCACAAAGTGGATGCCGAGGTTCAGGTTCAACTTTCCTCGCTAGAAGATAGATGGGCGCTTCTCAGAATCTTTTCTGATCGGGGTGGGTGCATACCTGGCGGTGCTCAGGGAGTGCCTCTGGCTCTGTGCTCGGAGATCACTCTCGGTGGTGCTCAGGTGGGGGGGGGGGGAGCCGGGGATGGGATTGGAGTCCACCATGTGCAAGGCAAATGCCCACCCGTCTGTAACTATCGCTGTGGCCCCACTTCTCGGTCCCAGTGTCTGCCCCGGAGTCCTCCCAGAAGGCACGTGTGTGCGGGCACAGTTGAGCCACCGGGGTGGGGATGCTGTGGACTCAGCAAGAGCGTCTGTCTTAGGAAACCGAAGTCCTTGTCCTGAAGGCAGTGTCCCGTGTGACCTGGGCGAGGTCGCTTCCCCATTCTCAGCCCTAAGCTGAGAAAAGCCAGACGGAGCTCACGCCTTTCCACGTCCGTGTTATTCCAGAGTTCCAAATGGAATTCTGTCTGGGAATCTTACCCATTGCCCACCGGAGTCTGGTCTTTCTGGACCCCTCGTAGGGTGGGGCCACCAGCTAGTTCTGGGGGGGCCGAGGGTTCTTCCCTATTTAGGCTGGAGCATTTTAATGACGGGCGGGGTCTCCAGATTTCTCTTTTCCTCTCAAACAGTCACTGGTGACGTTTGGGGTGGGGTAGTGCCTGTTGACCCAAGACCCTAGGGCTTATCACGAGGACGCCCCTCCCAGGGCCACCTGGCACATGTGGAACTTGCTCGGAGTCTATGGCAGGGGTGGGAAGCAGGGGGCAGCAGCACCCGGCCCTTCCCGACTGACGGAGGAGCACAGGCACCGAGTTCAGAGGAGGCGGATTCTGACACCATCACAGCCACCGCCTCGAGCCACTGGCCAGACGCCAGGCGCCGGGTCAAGCCCTTTCCTTACGTTTTGTTCTTTATTTTTTTTATTTTTTATCTTTAAAATTTATTCTTTTATTGAGTCACCATGTGGAAAGTTACAAAGCTTTCAGGTTTAAGTCCCAGTTATACAATGCTCGAACACCCATCCCTTCACCAGTGCACATATTCCACCACCAAGAATCACAGTAAACCTCCCCCCTCCCCCACCTCCCCAGCCCCCCACCCCGCCTGTGAGAAACTCCAAATAACAATAGTGAGTTTTTTTTTGTTGAAATGTTGAATGAAATCAGAGTAAAGTGAAAGTAAAGTGAAATTTAACGTTTTGTTCTTTAATCCTCAAAACACCTGATGGGACTTGTGGCAACAGAGTCTGGGGGTGGGGGAAGACCCCCAGCTGGGCAGAAGCCTGACCCAGACCCTCAGGGCTGAGTTCTTGCACTCACTGGAAGTGCTCAAGTGGTTGACCTTTTGTGTAAGGCTGGAGACTGAAGAAGACTTGAAGAGGTGTGTGTGTGTGTGTGTGTGTGTGCGCGCGCATGTGCGTGCATGTGTGTATGTTTGTGTACATTCTGTGTGAGTGTATGTGTATGTCTTGTGTGTGCGTGTGTATATGACCTGTGTGTATGTGTATTTCCTATATGTGTGTGCATGTGTGTATGTCCTATGTGTATTTCCTATATGTGTGTGCTTGTGTGTATGTCCTATGTGTATTTCCTATATGTGTATGCATGTGTGTATGTCCTATGTGTATGTGTATTTCCTATATGTGTGTGCCCTATGCGTATATGTGTATCCCTCTGTGTGTATGTGTGTATGTCCTATATGTGTGTATGTGTATGCCCTGTGTATACACACATGTATGTCCTGTGTGTGTATGTCCTGTGATGTCCTGTGTGTATATATGTCCTGTGTGTATGTCCTGTGATGTCCTGTGTATGTCCTGTGTGTGTCCTGTGTATGTGTCCTGTGTGTATGTCCTATGTGTGTATATTATCCTGTGTGTGTATGTTCTATGTGTTTATGCACTGTATATGTCCTGTGTGTGTGTATGTCCTATGTGTATGTTCTCTCTGTGTGTTGTATATCCTGTATGTGTATGTCCTCTGTGTGTGTATGTCCTGTGTATGTATATGTCCTCTGTGCGCATGTGCGTACACCCTGTGTATGTATGTCCTGTGTGTGTGTCCTCTGTGTGCATATGTCCTGTGTGTATGTGTATGTCCTGTGTGTGTGTGTGTGTGTGTGTGTGTCCTGTGTGTGTTAGCTTACTCCTGTCCGGGTCTCAGGCTTCCCTGCCAAGGAGAGGCCCTGGTGGTCCGTGGTGGTGCTGGCAGGACCAGGAGCCCCGGCCGGCCGGTTTGGTCTCCGTAGCCGCCCCCTCCCCACCCGGCGGCTTCTCCTGCCCCAAGCTCGCTGCAGGCCCGAGCCCGCTCTGCCTTCTAAGGGCCCAATTAAGCCGAGGAAGGCGGTGGGGACTCAGCGCCAGGCAGGCAGCCCCCCGGGGTGGGTGCTGGGTGGCGGGTGCTGGGCAGCCCGGGCAGGGCCTCGGCGGGGAGGAGACTCGAGGGCCGACGGAGGGAGCTCGGTGGTGCCGGGAGGAAGAGCTGCAGAGGGGGCTCCCGGCCTCACAGCCTGTTCTCAGGGGCCGGCCCCCCGGTCGTGAGCAGGAGAGAGACCCGGCCCCTCCCTGCTCCCTTCCCCCCTCCCTCGGGGGAGCTGCCTCCCCGAAAGGCCCCATCTGGCTGCAGCTCGGGCCTGGGTCCGAGGGCCTGCGGCCCATTCCCGAGGGGAAGGTGAGGGGGCGGGCGTACCCAGGCGCGGTGGCGACCCCGGGCAGCCCGAGGTTCCAGGGTCAGAGTGGACACAGGTCCAGCTGACGAGGCAGCCCCGACCCAGGCTCCCGAGCAGCCGCTGCCTCGGGGAAAGGAGCCTTATTAGCGAGGCTGCCCGCAGGCCCCGGGCACCGCCAGGGGCGCACACAGAGGCCTCATTTACCCAGCGCTGGGCGGCCGCGTGACACAGCCCAGGGTCACGGGCACCGAGCATGCATGGAACACGCATGCTCCAGCGGGCAATGGGGGCACCGCGCGTACCCCGGGGGCTGGGGATATACAGCCGACAAGGTGCCCCTGCCCGGGGAGGCGGGTGTGGGGCACAGCAGGGGGCGCGCCTTGCACTGCCGACCTGGGCCCCAGCATCCCATAGCGCCCCCCACCCCCCAGCCCTGCCAGCAGTGATTCCTGAGCACAGAGCCAGGAGTAAGCCCTGAGCATCACTGGGTGTGGTCCAACAACAACAACAACACAACCAAAAACAAAAGCAGAGAGCTGGGTTTGACCCCCAGGAGTGGTCCCTGAGCACGGAGGCAGGAGTCATCCCTGAGCACTGCTGGCGGTGAAAACCAAGGAGAAAAAATAAAAATGCATCCAGAGACAAGTGCAGCGACACACACTCACCCCTACACCACACTCCCCTGAATAGGACACTCAAACACACACGGACACACATCCACACACCCACACATACACACACACACCCATACACACATACACACATATGCATACATACACACAATCACACACATACACACAGACACACATATACCCATACATACACATCCATACATACCCATACACACATACACACACCCATATACCACATACACCCATACACACATACACACATACACACACCCACACACACACACATACACCCATACACTCATACACACATACAGACATATCCATACACACATACACACATACACACATATAGACACATATACACATACTCATATATACACAAATACACACATACACACTTATACACACAAACGCATACACACATACACACATACATATAGACACATATACACATACTCACATACACACAAATACGCACATACACATCCATACACACCCATACACATCCATACACACACACACACACACACACACACACACACACACACACACCCCTGGGCCCACATTACGCATCAGACGTGTGCAGCTCCTGCAGTGCCCGGACACAGCTGTGGACAGGACCCCACAGGACTGGGTGTGGAGGACAGTGCTCAGCCAGGCGGGAGGAGTGGGATGCCAGGACACGCGAAGCCCAGTGGGCCGGGGGCAGGCGGGCCCCCTGGCTCCAGGATGCTCCCTTGGCCCCCAAGCCGGGCTCAGGCCCCTGGCTGCCCCCTTGGTCCGTCCACGCCGGGAGCGCTGGCCCTGGGCAGCCTGGCGCTCACACCCGGGACCGGCCTGCCTGCCCCTTCCCAGGCCCGGCTTGCCAAGGAGGGCTCTTGAACCCGGGTCATTCACTCCTAGTTTTCTAATTTAATTTAGATATTTTTCCTGGCTCCCAGGTGGTGCCCGGGTGTGAGGATGGTGCTGGGGGACCCTGCGGAGCTGGGGGTCAGCAGGGCCAGGCTGGGGGGGGGGACAGGGCCTCCAGGGCTGCAGCTGTGGTACGGGGTGGAACTGGGTCGCCCCCCACTGGCAGGGCCTTAGCGCTGTCCTGGCCCCTGGTGTCCCTGCCACTGTCACTCCCTTCCCGTGCCTGAGAGGAGGGGGCCACGCGGGAGGGTCCGAGGCCCGCAGGTTGGCAGGTTGGCTGCTCCCCAGGGAGCCGGCGGCCGTTCCAGGGACTTAGAGGCGCTAACGGCGTCGTATTCTTTTAGTGGGGCCGAAAGGGGCCGTTAAGCGGAGTATTGAGGTGGGGAGCGGGAGCGGGAGGGGAGACACTATTCACCCAGGGTTCCACGGGCCACTGAAACCCCCCCTGGGCCTGCGAGCAGACCCCCCTCCCAGCCCCGCGGTGGGGACCGGCCCCAGGGGGCCCAGTGGGATCTCAGAAGCCCAGAGTGGGGGGGCAGGGCTGTTTACACCCCCAGGCCCGCAGACCCCAGGCCCCCCTCACAGGGGCCTTCCTGTGCAGGACCCTCAGGGCTGGGCCCCATTTTCTCTCCCTGGGCCAAGTCTGTGCGTGTTGTTGGACCCCCCTAGCCCCACGCGCGGGGCAGGGCGGGGGCAGATTCTGATTTGAAAATCCAGGGTGGGGGAGTCTTTGCCTTGCCTTAGCCTTGAGTTTCTTGGGGGACAGAGATGGGGACGGGACTTGTCGCCCAGGAAGGGGGCCGGGTCAGGGTTGACTGGATGCTGAGTCCCGTGCTCCCGCCTCTCCACCCTCCTCCCTCCCGGCTTCCTGACAGTCACACCCCCTTTTCCTTCTTCCACTTTCGTCCCATTTCTCTGCCCCTCCTCCTCTCTCCCCTCCTCCTTCTCCTCCCCTCCCCTCCTCCCTCTGTCCCTCCTCTCCACTCTCCCTGTCCCTCCCCTACACTCCCCCTGCCCCACCCCTCCTTCTCTCTGACTGCCCTGACCCTCCTTCTTCCCTCCCTTCCTCCCCTCCTCCTTCTTCCCCGCCCCCTCCCTTCCTTCTTTCTCCCCCCCTCTCCCCCTCCCTCCCCCTCCTGCTCCCCTCCACACCCCTCCATCTCTCCTTCTGAGTCCAGTCTGCTGGGGATCAGGAAGGTGGGATGGGGCTGGGCAAAGGACTCTGCCCACCCACCCGCTCCCTCTCCCAGGCCCCCTGGGACCCGGCCCCTCCTCCGCCCAGTCCCCCCCCCTCAGCTCCTGCTCTCAGTCCCAGAGGGCTGCCTGTAGGAGGTGCCAGGGACACCCCTGATGTTAAGGCAGGAGCAGGCCCCAGAGGAGGGAGTTGGGAGTGGGGGCAGGGGAGGGTGGGGTGGGGGCGGGGTGGGGGTGGATTCTTCTCACCTGCGGCCAATCCTGGCCCCCCAGGAAGGGAATTTCCTGGGACCCCGAGGGTGTGCCGGTAGCCCCCAGGCCCAACCCAAAGCTATTCTGAGGGGCTCCCGCCAGACTGGCGAGAGTTTGGGGGGCTCCCGGGGGCTTGTTGTCTGTGGCAAAGCTGGTTTCACTCTCGCCCCCAGGCCGTGGAGTTCGGGCCTGTCTCTGGAGCACTGCAGGAGTGAGTCCCTGAGCCCGGAGTGAAGAGTGAGTCTGAGACTCGGCGGGGTTCCTTCTCCCCGGTCGGGGGCCCCGGGGCTGCTGCAGAGCAGGCAGAGTCTCTTTGCTAAGAGGGGCAGCACCCCGTCTCAGGGAGCACTTCCTGCTTCCCGGGCTCACCTGCGCTGGACTGGAACCCAGGAGGCAGGCTCTGGGGTCCTTTGCAGAGGAGGCTCAGAGAGGGCAGGCTACTTACTTAAGACCACACAGCCTCGGCGTGCAGGAGCTCGGACTGGAAGTCCGGGGGTGGGTGTTTCTGATGAAACGTGGGGGCCACCATCTCAGCCCTTGGGGACCCCTGGCTCTGGGCAGGGGGGGAGAAGAAGAGAAGGATGCAGAGTCCTCACTGGGCCCTCGCACCCACTAATAATGCAGTCAATTGCTCCCTTCAAATGTCAGCAAACGTCGCCCCCCGAACAAATCATTGACTGCGACTGCAGGACTGCAGACAGACAGCGGCCTGTTTGCACATGCGGCTGCGGCATTCCGATCGGGGCCTAATTATCGATGCTGCGCTCCCGGGGCCTTGGGAAAGGCCCCTAATTGCACCAATTAATACCTGCCCCTGGCCCGCCCGGCTCTGTCAGCTGGAGGCGGGTCTTTCCCCTCCTCCGTGGGGGGCCGAGATGGGATGGGGCACCTCCAGGCTGACTGCAGCTGGGCTTGGGGGGCAACTGCGTTTTACTGGGGGCTCCCGAGGGGCACCCGCCAGACCCCCTGGCCGGGGCCACCAGGCGCCTCTTGCTGTTCCCCGGCTCTGCTTCTGTCCCACTCGGCAGTTCCGGGTTTCCTTTGGGTTCTGGGCAAACTTCTGGTGGTGTCAGGGCTGCGTCCTGGCAGGGCTGGAGGGGGACCAGCCCATGGAGTGTCCTATGGGGACAGCCTGCAAGGTGACCCCTTCCTCTGCACCATCTCTCCAGTTCCCTCATTGTTTGGGTTTTGGACTATGCCGTGCTCAGACTTGCTCTTCACTCTGTGCTCGGGAAATCGCTCCTGGTGGTGCTCTAGCACGGGGTATTAGGGGTCGAAGCCACATGGGAGACAAGTGCTCTACCCACTGTGCTATCTTTCTGGCCCTCTGACTCTGAGCTTCCGGACAGGGCTCATCTCCAGCCGGTGCCTCAGTATCCCCGGAGGTGGGTGGAAGCGGGGGATGGGGTTGGGAGCTGGGTTCCTGTTTCCAGAGGGAGACCCGTTAATGCTGTGTGAGTCTCGGGGGGCTCGGGCCAGGCTGAGGGGAGTCGATAATGAAAGAGACAGGGTCCATCTGGGAGGGGCGGGCAGAGACCCAGTTTCTGGTTCGACTTCTTACTTTGCCATGGGCTGTGGGAATGATGCCGAGCTTTCTTTGGTCTCTGTGCTTGGGGCCACACCCGGCAGTGCTCAGGGCTGCCTCCTGGCTCTGTGCTCAGGGATCACGCCTGGTGGTGCTCGGGGGACCATATCCGTTGCCGGGGATGGAACCAGCGTGTCTCTCGAGCACGGCCAGCTGTAACACCTCTGGACTATCTCTCCTGCCTGACCCGCCTCTTTGACCCCGCTGTCACCCTCCTCCCCCGCAGCCCTCTGGTTGGAAATCTTGTGCCTTTGGTTCCCTTCACCTCCCTGGGGGCCTGCGCCCGCCCCCTCCCACCCCGCCCCCTCAACACACAGGCTGCGGCTGCTGTGACACATTCACATTCACAAGTGCCACTTGCCCACAAAGCAGCGACACCGGTGCTTGATGCCACGTGGCTGACTCAGGGGGGTGCGTCTCCTGCAGCGGGGGCGGGGGGAGGTCTCGGTCCTTGACAGGCGCCCCCCACCCCCCCGCCCCGCCCCCGCCCCCGCCCCCGCCCCCGCCCCGTGGGGGCCCTGCCTCTCCTTGCGCACAGACAAGCCCCCAGCTCCTGCGCGCCCCGGGGGCGGCGGGGGCCACTGCCGCCGGCAGGACCGTCCTCGCGTGGGGATGAGCTTGATGTCCCGGCGCCTGACACGTGCCTCGTATGCGGTCCCCAAATTAAAAGAAACAAAGGTCCCGCGTCAAAGGCAGCCGGGGCCTGGTGGGGCGACGGCGGGCTCCGGGGCGCAGTGACTGACTGATTTCCCCTAATTACCGCCGGTTTAATATTTATGGGGCTGGTGCCAGAGGGCTGCGCGGGAGGGGTTCAGCCCGAACGGCTGCAGGCAGCACCGAGGCCCTGGCGGGGGTCGGGGGGGGGGTGTGGGGGGTGGGAGGCGCGCGGGGCGGCCGAGAGGCTGCCTGAACTCAGGGTCTGGGTAGGTGGGCTCACCTGGGCTGCCCCAGGCACAGACAACATGCCATGACACCGCAATGCTATCTCGCAGGACACTGGGCTTGCAGCCCGACAGCCCCGAGGGTCCCCGAGATCCAGGAATTCAATGGGGGGGGGGGCTCTGATGTCAGAGAGGCCTGAGTCTCTTGTCCAAGTGTGGCTTCCGGGACGGCCTGGGGCTCCGGGGCTGGTGACCACAGGGCTATTGCATAAGCCCAGAGCAGTGATCCGGCCCCGCCCTCTGCGACTGAGGTCTAAGGCAGTGAGACATGCAACGAGACTAATAGGTCTCCCAGAGAACAGTTCTGTCCTACCTGCAGTGTACACGGGCGGGGGTGGGGGGGCGGCCCTGCATCGGACAGCCGTGACCGCGGGGACATGCCGGCCCCGCCCATCCGCCCCCATCACCGTGTCCGCCGAGCTCAGGTGTGTTTCAGACGGCTGGGCCCAGCTGTGGCTCTGCCGGGCTTGGCTGGACTCGCCGCGGCAGCTGTGGCCCTGCTCCCCCGGGCTGCCCCCCCTCCGCCCCCCTCCACACGGACGCGCTTCACCGTCCCCCTCCTCTGGGCTGGCTCTGGCCCCCCGTGTCCTGCCAGTGGCTGGTGCGAGGATTGTCTCCTCCCGCCTCCCGTTCCCGTGAAGGAGACATTTTCTTTCTTTTTTTAATTTAATTTTTAAAATTGTATCGAATCACCATGAGATAGTTACAAGCTTTCGTGTTTGGGTTACAGTCTCACAATGATCAAACACCCATCCCTGCACCAGTGCACATTCCCCACCACCAATATCCCGGACATACCCCCCCTTTCCCGCCCTCCCCCTGCCTCCATGGCAGACAATATTCCCCAGACTCTCTCTCTACTTTTGGGCATTATGGCTTGCAGCACAGACACTGAGAGGTCGTCATGTTTGGTCCATTATCTACTTTCAGCATGCATCTCCCATCCCGACTGGTTCCCCCAGCATCATTTTCTTAGTGATCCCTTCTCTATTCCATCTGCCTTCTCTCCAAAGGAGACGTTTTCTCTCCCCTCCCTTCCTCTGGGGGAGATGGGGAGGCTGGGATGCGGGACCAGGAGGTGGCTCTCTTGGAGCTGAGCTCGGAGGGTTTGAGAGACTGTGTTTTGCTCAACTACCAGGCTCTCTCTTTAAAAATTTTTTTTTTATTTTTTTTTATTTTACAAGGTGGTTCACGATACTGGATTACATTTAACATTCAAACACCCACCCCACCACCATTCCACCTTCCTGCCACCAAATTTGGGATGTTTCCTTCTCAAGCCTCAAGTTCCAGAGAACAACCGAAATCATATATTTTATACTGTCTGTTATGAAAAAACCGCTGAAACTGCTACCAAAAAGTACCCATCGAGGAAACAGTGTGAAGATTGCTCTATTTTGGCAGGGACCATTAATACCTTCTTTAGGATATCACTAGCATGTCGTTAAAGGTGGAGTGATGTGAGCTTCTGTATGTGTATCTGAAACTATGTACATATCACTGTATCACTGTCACACCGTTGTTCATCGATTTGCTCGAGCGGGCGCCAGTAATGTCTCCATCCATCCCTGTCGCATGCTAGTGTAGCCTGATCGCATGTTGTGGGCTCTTTCAGGATCAGGGGAATGAGGACCGCTGTTGTCACTATTTTTGGCATATCTAATATATCGCAGGTAGCTTGCCAGGCTCTGCCGTAATGTGTATATATATATATATATATTTATATTTATATATTTCTCTCTGATTTGTTGCCTACTCTTTGAACCCCATTCAACGTGGTGTGGTGCTTGCGGAGAATGGGTGGCGAGTGCCTTATAATGTCCAGGAATACACACGTTCACTCGTACGTGAGGTTTGGCCCGAGCCTGTGGGGAGAGGCCTTGAGTGTTTTGCTCGACCGCCAGACACTTGAGCCTCCCGTGACCACAATAGCAGCTGCCATCTGCCGACCTCCCGCTCGGGGTCAAGTGCTTTGTATAAGTCAATGTTTTGGGTCCCCCCCTGCATGATACTCGGGGAGCCCAGGGCCATTCCTGGCCCTCCTTAGCCAACCAGAGGGGCGGTGCCAGGAGAGGGCCTGAGGGTGCAGATACTCCAGCCCGGCAGTGCCAAGAACCAGCAGGGCCACCCTGGCTGTGCTCAGGGGTCTCCAGGGAGCTGGACTCAGTGACCAGGAGTCAAGTCTGTTTGGAATAGGCAGAGCACCCTCCCGGCAACAGAGCTACCTCCCCAGCCTCAACTCCGGGAATCTCTTATTTCAACAAGGTCATCCCTACACCCACTTTACAGATGGGGAAATCAAGGCTCAGAGATGACAACTTTTTTTTTTTTTTTTTTTTTTAGTTTTGGGCCACACCTGGGAGTGCTCAGGGCTTACTCCTGGCTCTGTGCTCAGGGATCATTCCTGGCGGGACTCAGGGGATAGTATGCAGGGCCAGGGGTGAAATCAGGGTCAGCCACATCCAAGGCCCATGAAATTTTTTCCAGACTCTCTTAACAGGTCCCCGACAAACTCAGGACTGGGTCACCAACCTCTTTCTTCCACGCCAGCATACACCGTGCTTTGGGCCCAGCTGGCCCCATCCTCTCGGGAATCAGATTCTATGTCCAGGAAACGGATAGGGGCTTCCTCCGGGATAACGGATCACAGACACTGAGAAAACAGGCGGGTGCTGTGAGCACCTGGAGGAGGCGGGGTCTCCGAGAGGCAGGGAAGTGGGGTCCCCTGGCCAGCTCCCGCTGGGCTGAGTGGCCGGGAAGGGCCGTGAGTGGTTTTCTGGTTGGTTGGTTGGTTGGTTTGTGAGCCACACCCGGTGGTGCTCAGGAGTTACGCCTGGGTCTGCACTCAGGAATCGCTCCTGGTGGTGCTCAAGGGACCAGAGGGGATGCCAGGGATGGTGCCCGCGTCTCCCACATGCCAGGCCATCGCCCTACATACTCTGGCCCCGGCCCCACGTGACCCGAGGGCCGTGTCAGGAGTCATGTCCTTCTCTCTGGGGGCTTCCTCTGTCCTTTCCGGAAGGAGAACGGGTGCCTGGACGAGAGCGTGCGTCTGAGAACCCGCCCTGCCCCCACACGCCCCCCACTCGCTCCTCTTCCTGTTTTTGGTCTTGCTGGAGACAGGGGCTCAGCGGGTGAGCAGGCGGGCACACCCTTGGGGAATGGCGCAAGAAGGATGGTTTCTCCAGGGCTTCATTTCCAGCCTTGTGCCCGCTCCCGCCGGGACCTCCTGGGTTAACCTGTGCGACACATACCCAGTGGCTCCCCAAGGCCTGGTTTTCTCCTCGGGGAGATGCACGGAGGTGGTCAGGCCACCGAGGGTTGTCGGCATCAACCGGTGTCACTTAGGTGTATTGTTTTCCTTCCAAGGGCGGGGAGGAAGAAGCCCCCCCGCAATGGAAGCTGGCTAATAGGGTTCCACGCCATTGTCCTGAGAAAGGGCTAAGCTCCTTTGCAAATGCCCAGTGGCCAGGAAGGAAGCAGGACGGATTCCGTGGGCTTCTGAGTATGCATGAGAAGGGGACGGTGGTGTGTGCAGATAATGCCTGCTTGTCCAGTCCAAAGACTCAGGGAGGCCCATGTCCACACAATCGGCAGCTGGCGTGATGCACAGACCGGAAGTTTCTCGGCTCCTTCTCCGCCCCCATCTCTGGTCTCAGCGGGCCCTTGTGGGGGTCTTCTGGGGTCTCCTGGGTTTTCACAGCCCTGCACTCCCAGAGCGGGAGGTGAGGGGAAGCTTGCGGAGAGGGGGGTGTGTACACACAGCCTGAGCCGGAGGAGACTGCCAAAGCAATTCTCAGCAAAATCCCCGGGGGTCTGTGTCAAGGACAAAATAGTGTGTCCCCTGGGGAAAGAGAGTTAACACAGCTGCAAAACAGAATTTATTTCTTGTTTGAGATATCATTTTTAGAGTGTGGCATAGGGAGAGCTTTAAAAATGAAATTATAGCCGGCAATAAAAAAAGCTCATAGGCACTGTATTCAAATTACGCTACAGTAATAGGCCAAGTTCATAAATAAACATGGCGGGTTAACCCTTTGCTCCCGCCACGTGGGGAGGACCTCGGGGTCCCCGGGGGACTGGGCCTGGCGGTGGCTTTACGCCCCAGGGGGAGGAAAGCAGAACCGCAGCTCCCGTGTCCTGTGGAGCCCCTCCTGCCTGTCTGCTCTCTCTCTGGGCGGGACCCCTCTGCTCAGGTGTCCAAAGCCCCTTGGGGACCGTGCCAGCACCAGCGGCCGTGTGCGTGCGTCCCCAGCGTTTGGGGAAACGGCCACTCAGACTTCTGAGCTGGAGATGTCGGAGGGTCTGGATGTAGTCGTTGCTCTCAGGGGCTCTTGGACTCCCTCCCCGGCCTCCCAGCTGTAGAGGTGCTAGACGCCGTTCCTAGGCTCTGGCTTTCTCGCCCCTTTGTGGCTGGGGGGGGGGGGGGGCGGAGGGGTGGGACTGTCACTCTGCTCGGAGGCCCTGGAAGCTGCTCTCGGCATCTGGTCAGCGAAGAGAAGGGATAAGCCGCTGCCTAGGACAGGGCGCGACCGGGCACGGGACCCTCTGCCACAGAGAATGAGCCGCCCCCAAGTGCAGGGTGGTGCGAGGGGGAAATCCAGCACCAGCCTGAACTCCTGGGTCCGCACGTGCCGCCCACTTGGGTTTGGGGCCCGCTGTTTGGATCATTGCCGAGCCCCTGTCACGTACTCAGCACCCAGTAGGGCCTCCAGGGGCCGTTTCTGAAGGGGCAAGGAATGAAACATCCCACCCATCACCCCACCTCACAGCCTTTAACTCATCCTTTTGTTCTGGGCTGGAAGAGAGCGGCTTCTCCAGGAGGACTCCCCCTCCCCGAGGTTCCTCCCCTAGGCTCCTCCCCCGGGTCCCATCAGTCAAGCCTGCCTTTTTCTGCAGCCTCCCAATGGCCGCGACTAGGTCGTGGTCCACATCTCTGGTCTGATGACCCCTCCTCCAGGCAGTCACCCTTGATTTGACCAGTGTTCCTCGGTGCCCCTCACCCTCCTTTATTTCCATCCTAGCTTTTATCTCTGGGCAGGCCCCTGTGATTCTAGAAGACCCCATTGCATGGCATATGATGGGCTGGGTCTTGGCCATCCTGGGGGTCCCCGCACCGGAGTGGTCTGGGGTCAGCCTGTGGGCGAGGGTCTGACAAAAGAAAGCCCTTTTATTTTTTAATTTTAAAATGTATCGCCCACCCCTTTTTTTGAGTTAGTAATATCTATCTCACTATGTTTAGTGAGATAGACAGTTACACAGTTGTTCATGAGTGGGTTTCGGCCATATAATGTTCTAACTCCCGTCCCTTTACGGGTGCACACTTTCTGACACCAGTGTCCCCAGTTTCCCTCCTGCTGCCTGTCCCCAGCCTGCCTCTATGCCTCTATGCCTCTATGCCAGACACTCTCCCCTCCCCCTTCTCCTATCCTCACTCCCTCCTCCTCCCCTCTCCCCCCTCTTTTTCCTTTTAGGCGCTGTGGTTTGCATTACCATTACCCAAAAGGGCACTGTGCATATCACATTACCTCCTTTCAGTTTTTGCCCAGCGTGACTATTTCCAGCTCTCATTGTCCTGGTGGCTCCTTCTCTGTCCAAACTGCCCTCCCCCTCCCTCTTGTGGCCAGCTTCCTGCCATGGACCTATTCTTCTGGCCCTCATTTCTGCTGACTTTGGATATGAGTTTCATATCAGAAAGTCCTTTTTTTCCCCCAAATTTTATTTATTCATTGAATCACAGTGATATACACAGTATCACTGTCATCCCATTGTTCACCGATTTGCTTGAGCAGAGACCAGTAACGTCTCCATGGTGAGACTTGTTGTCACTGTTTTTGGCATATCGAATACGCCACAGGTAGCTTGCCAGGCTCTGCCTTGCAGGCGGGATACTCTCGGTAGTTTGCGGGGCTCTCTGAGAGGGGCGGAGGAATCAAACCCAGGTCGGCTGCATGCAAGGCAAAAGCCATATCAACTTGTATCACTTGTCATCCTGTTGCTCATCGATTTGCTCGAGTGGACGCCAGTTACATCTTCATTTGTCCCTGTCGCATGCTAGTGTAGCCCAATGGCGTTTGCTTGCTTCAGGAACACGGAGAGCCTCAAACTGTTCATTCAGGGTCTTGATGAAGAAGTCTGACCATCTCGTAGGTGGGCGGCCAGGCGTTCTTTTGACATCCCATAGAATCCAGTGGGTAACAGCTCTGGTCCAGCGGTCATCTCCAAATTGCATTACGTGTCCGGCCCATCTGATTTTCGACGCCTTGGCAAACAAGACAGCGTTCCTGATTCTTGATCATCAACAGAGGTCAGAACTCTGGATTCCTTTTCTCACTTGAGTGAGATGAGATATTCCAAGCATAGCTCTTTTGAGTCCTCTTTGGGAGACCTGAATAGTGTTCTTATCCTGTTTTTGTAGGGTTTGGGTCTCTCAGGGGTATGTCAGTGCAGGGAACAGTGGAGTCGAAAAGATGTGCCCGGAACTGGAGGTTCTTCATCCTCTTAACAACTTCTTTGAACTGAAGGCGTTGAAGGAACTTGAAGGCGTTCCACTCCACTCTCTTCCTCCTGTACAGCTCAGGTGCCAGGTCATTCATCATTTTGAGTTCTCGACCCAGGTACACATAACTGCTGCATTCGGAGATGTTCATTCTGTTGAGAGCAAATGGAATGTCAGGAACTAGTCCATTTCTCATGAACATTGTCTTCGTGAGATTCGGCTGTAGTCTGACCTTTCCGCACTCATGGTCGAAATCGGCCAGCATTCGTGCCGATTGGCTAATGTCTGGTGTTATTAGAACGATGTCATCAGCAAAGCGTAGGTGGGGTAGTTGCCGACTGTCTTTCTTCACCCCCATTCCTTCCCATTCCAGTCATCGCATGACGTTCTCAGGGGTGGCACCGAAGAGTTTCGGTGAAATGGTATCACCCTGCCAAAAGCCCTCTCTTTACATCGATGATCAGTTCCTTGCAGAATGGTGAGATCCTGGTGAATCCGTAACACAGCTCGCGGAGGATCCTGATGTACTGAGTTTGAACTCCCTGTTTGGCTAGGGCTTCGATGACCTCTTCAGTCTTAACAGAATGGAAGGCCTTCTTTAAATTGATGAACGTTGGACAGAGCGGCATCTTGAACTCTCGTGAAACCTCAATGAGCTTGGTCACTGTGTGGATATGGTTGATCGCGCTGAATTCTTTTTGGAACCCAGCTTGCTCGCAGGGTTGTCCTTTGTCTTAGCGTTCTGCCAATCCTATTCAGGATGACTCCAGTGAATAACTTGTAGACGACTCTCTCTCTTTTGGGCATTATGGTTTACAGTATAGATAATGAAAGGCTATCTAGTATAACCCTTTTGCCTACTTTCAACACTCAGTTCCTGTCCAAAATGATCATTTCCAACTATTATTGTCATACTGATCCCTTCTCTATCCTAACTGCCCTTTGACTCCCCCCCGTCCCCCCCCAAACAATCTTGGGGCAAGCTTTCAACCACTGACCAGTCCTCCTGG
>NC_073310.1:14558404-14623404 GCF_027595985.1 Sorex araneus
AATCGCCATGTTGTTCTCATAATCTGTTTGCTTTTGTTTTGTTGGTGTTTGTTCATTTGTTTTCTTTGTTTTCCGACTTTTCCGACATATGAGTGAAATCATATGGTATTTGTCTTCCTCCATCTGACTTCATTCATGTAGCAAAAATATCCCCTAGGTGTTGTCGTAAGTGTCAGGCTTTCATGTTGTAGTCGTTGACTAGTCTTCAGTTAGGAATACATACGTGTGTGTATGTGTGTGTATGTGTATGTGTGTGTATGTGTGTGTATGTGTATGTGTGTGTATGTGTATGTGTATGTGTGTGTATGTGTATGTGTATGTGTGTGTGTGTGTGTGTGTGTGTGCCATGTCTTCATTCATTCATCTGGTGATGGGCACTTAGGTTGGTACCAGACTTGGGCTATTGAGAAGTATGGCATCATGCACGCTGGGAGAATACATTTCTCCAAATTTGTATTTTCATAGTCTCAGTTAAACGCCTAGAAGTAGAAGAGCTGGATCATAGTCTATTCTTAATTTTGGGGGACTCTCCATAGCGAATACCCTGGTTTTCTACAGGGGTGGCACTGTTTTATATTCCCAGGAACCATCTAGACGGATTTCTCCCCTTTCTTTACCTCTTTGCCAAGACTATTTGTGAAACGGCTAATGCTTATTGGGCTGTTGCCTTGGGCTCGTCAGATGAATCTTAAGGTAACCCACTGCTCTTCTCACTACATGACAACTTTGTTTTCTAAATGAGAAAACTGGACCTTAAGGGCAGTTAAGTTGATCATGGTCTGCTTTGTTGATGTAACTCAGACAGAAACTCAGTGGTGAGTTCTGAGCCCATCTCTTGCTCATGGTGCCATACTGGATTTATCATCCTCAACTGTTCGGAACTTGACTTTTCTAGTTATCAGCCTTGCTAGTGAGAACAGACCCAGGTGTGTGTGTGTGTGTGTGTGTGTGTGTGTGTGTGTGTGTGTGTGTGTGTGTTGAGGGGGGGGTTCTTTATTCCTTCATTCACAGTCCTTCCTCTCCCATCCTGCCTCCCTGGGATCCTCAAACCAGGGATGGTTCATCAATTCTGTTTGCATATCCAGCTCGAGACACTGTCATTTCATTAACTCAAGTCAGGGGCTCTTCTTCATAGGAGGTTGAGCTTCAATAATTCTCTCTAAAGTTATAGAGAAATGTATGCTTAATTATATTTGCATATGAAAAATAGGGTCTAATTAGTTTGATTGATTATTATTTTAACCCTAATGGCATTTTGAGTATCTGTCCCTTCTAATAGCAAGTGTATCACTAATAAATCATTGAATTTTTATAGCATGGTCTATTGAGCTGGCTTATGAAATATATTTTATTAATATCCCGGAATGTATTGAAACTGATACAAGTCAAACAACTGCTCATTTATTAAACTGTTTAAATGTCAGTTTCATACAAGAGTAATAATACAGGAAATATGTTCACTCAGGAGACATCGGTAGGCCATGGGTACTCAAAATATTAGTTATCTTGGAAAAATATATTGTGGAAATAAAAGTCCAATTATGTCATTTATTGCATTAGATAAATCTCTATTGACTAACATAAATGTTGCACATTAGCAGCTGCACTTTCTTTCTAACTTCTTAATTCTCAAGGGCACAGCGGAGGCTTGACTCAGCCTCGGGCAGCGTCCCGGACAGAGGCATCACCCCCCACCCCCCAGCTGCCCAGGGCCACCTTTCCTTTCCTTTCTTTGGGATGGGTGCTGGGTCACATTCCACAGAGTCCTGGTTCTGTACCCTCTACTCTGGACTTCCTCTACACCGGAATTAGGGAGCACGGCAAGAATCAAGTCTATCAGAACAGTACTGTAAACCACGGTGCTAATACAATCTCTCTCTCTCTCTCTCTCTCTCTCTCTCTCTCTCTCTCTCTCACACATACACACACACACACACACACACACACACACACACACACATGAGCTTCTTGTAGAAGCCTACTGGTGTGGGGGAGGAAAATGGGATGGGGGTGGCATTGGTGGGGGAAGTGGACACTGATGAAGGGATCAGTGTCCCTTCCAAACCCTGGATGCTTGGAATTCAATTATGAATAACCCTATAATTTCATGGCCGCTAAAAATAATTAATTTAAAAATGAGTAAGAAATAGTGTCATTCTCTCTTTCAAAAAAAAAAAAAAGAGAAAATAAGAAAAGAATTAACAACTAGGCCCATTGGCTTCTAGGGAGAGACAGGGGCAGATGCCAAGGTCCTGAGGTTGGTGTGAGCCGGGCTTGTTCAAAGGACAGAGTGGTAGCGGGTGTGGAGGGTGTTGGGGGAAACTACTAGGAGAAAGTGGGGGGGCAGCAACTCCCCCAGGGCTCTCCAGATCAAGAAGAGGAGTGGCTTCCAATCCTACATGGGATAAGAGGGGACAGACGAGGGGAGAGGCAGCTGGACAGATCCTATTTGCTAAGGTCACGGGGAGGCAGGAAGAGGCGGATACAGGCACACAGAGACATGCCTGGGGGTGGGGGTGGGTGCACGTGTCTCACATGGGGGATGCCCTGTGTTCCATCCCCAGGAGGCCCATCGGGGGGATCCCTGCGGGCCCTTGAGCACTGCTGGCAGCAAACTGTCGTACTGGGCCAGGCCTGCCCCAAGTTGCCATGTCCAGCCACTGTCCCCCCAAGGGCAGGGCAGGGGACGAGGAGAGTGCATGCCGGTGTGGTTGCGGGACTCCATGACTCAGTCCCTGGTACCTCTCACGACACAGGGAGAGAAACCAAACTTGCTTCCAGATTCGGACCTGAGCCCCAGGGCCCGGCTGCTGGGCCGGGGGAGGGGCTGTGGGAAGGAGGGCGTTGGGGAGCAGAGTTGAGCATTTATTCTTGGCTCCCTCAGGGCTGGACCCCCTGGGAGGCCTTTGACCTGGTGATGCTGCAGCGTTGTGAGTGGCTACCAGCATCCCCAAGCTAGAGTCCTGGTCCATGGTCCCAGGCCAGATTCTCCCAGTGGAGGCAACTATTTTTTAAAAAAAAATCATATTGAATCACTTGTAACTGAAATACAGTTACAAGCTTTCATATTTGAGTTACAATCGCACAATGATCAAACACCCATCCCTCCACCAGTGTACATTCTTCCCCACCAGTGTCCCCAATATACTCGCCTTTCCCACCCACCCCCTGCCTCCATGGCAGACAATTTCGCCCAGACTCTCTCTCTCTCTCTCTCTCTCTCTCTCTCTCTCTCTCTCTCTCTCTCTCTCTGTCTCTCCTTTTGGGCATTATGGTTTGCAGTACAGATACGGAGAGGTTATCATGTTCGGTCCGTTATCTACTTTCAGCACACATCTCCCATCCCGGACGATCCCTCCAACCCTCATTTTCTCAGTGACCTCTTCCTTTCCTATCTGCATGCGTAGAGGCGACTATTGCAGCCGCCAACCCCCTCGTTCTGCAGCTGAGGGGGGCTGTGGCCCAGGGGGGAGACACACTCCGCCCGGTAGGGGCCCAACCGGGATGCTGACTCATGGGTTCTGCCTCCGGGCACTTTTCTCTCTTCATGGCTGACTTTGGAGCCTGAAGAATGATTCCAGCAGCGCCCAGACCTTCCGGCTCAGCCACGCGTCCAATCGTTTACGAGGGGAGAGTGGATGTTGGCGGGTATGGGACTCGGGAAGAGGCAGGAGGGAAAGGGCTACCGTCTTGCTGTAAGACCTGGGGCAGGTCACGAGACCTCTCTGGTCATCGGCTACCCATCCTGGGTAATTGGATGCCGCTGACTTCTTCAGGGGTGTTAGGATACTCCGACAGGGCGCGGTGGCTGAGTGCACTGTCCAGCCCGGGGTGATGATGGCTGAGACGCAGAGCTGGAGGATGGAGCCAAACGGCTCGGGCTGCCCCCCAAAGACAGCTCAGAAGTGGTGCGGACAGCCAAGATGTGGGGACCTCGCAGATCCGGCTTCTGACCCCACTTCTTTGGGAATCTGGGCAGCAGAAATTCCCTCTGTCTGAGCCTCTCTCCTCGGTCAAACCCGAGGGGCACGAGGGCTAATCCCCACTGGAGTGGGGATGTTGGATTTGTGTCAATGTTGCAGAGGATTTCCGGATCAGGGCCTGGCCCTTCTATTATGGGAACGACCGGGGGTATGTGCCCGTTTCTGTTCAGAGACCCCGATCCTGGCAACGGAAATGAGTGAAAGACTTCACCCACGGCATAAGGGACTGTCCAATGGGCAGCCTCCAATCTCCTCCCACAACCTTGCTAACTTGCTGTGTGACCTAGCGTGAGTTTCTCGCCCTCTCTGGCCCCTGCTGCCTCACGGGTGAGAGGAGAAGCCTAGACTCGTTCAGCTCCCAAGTCTTTTTCAGAACCTTAAAAAAAAAAGGATGCTTGGGAAGGTCTGTGATTAGCGTGGAAACATCTGCCCCAGGCAAAGACCCACGTCTCCTGCACCTTTCAGGGGAAGGAATAAAACAATAAGCAGACGGCTTAGCAAATTGCCATCTCGGAGGCCTTAAAAAAATGCATATCTGCTTTTGTATCAGCCTTGATTGAAATTCTTATGCTATGGCGCCCGTCCTTGCCATCAATGCCTTAATTAGAAATTAGGACAGTCACATTGGCGTAAATTAAATCAGACTAAAGATGATTAACAAAGTAATGCAAGAAATCATTAAATTAAACCATTGTGCCAAGTCCTCTGCTGATCTATCACAAATTTGGGCTGCTAATGAGGTCTTAATTAGTAAGTTAGGTCCAAATAATTCATGTCATTCACTTCAAAGACAGCCCTCTCTCTCTCTCTCTCTCCCCTCTCTCTCCCTCTCCCTCTCTCTCTGTCTCTCTCTCTGACTCTCTCTATTTGAGGCATCCAAGCCCGCCACCTCCCAATGCAAATTTATCAAGGGCTACCATCCATCAATAGCGGCATTTCCCTGATGATCGGAGCTTGCCTGGCACCAAATGTGTGGGCTGGGAGGAGCCTCCTGATGTCAGATCAGGCCGACAGGGGTAAACAGCCACCACCAGCCTCAAAGCGCAGACTGTCTGGAGGTTCATCCTCCAGAGAGGGCTGGGAGAACAGAGCATCCAGCCAGGAAGAGGGCCTTGAGTCCAGAGGGCAGAGCTGGGGAGGTCTCGCCCCTCCCTCTGGCTCTGGGAAAGCCGAGTGTGATTTATTTGGTCAGGTGGGTGCTCGGTCCTGTGTTCTACCTGGTGAGACCGCCCAATGGCACGGGGGGGGGGGGTGGGGGGATGGGGGTGCTCTGGGCTGTAGGAGTCTCTTCTCTCCTTCTCCTGCACGCATTTCAGTGGAGCAGCCTGTGGCCGTGTTTCACATTAGCCTGGTCGGGCGGCTGTGGTGCGCGGGTGGGTCCTAGGTCCCAAGGGGCAGCGCGAGAACTGGACTCTGATAATGGGGTGGATAAAGCGCTTGGAAACTGCGATCTCCCAGCTGCATCGAAGACCGGCTGCAGCGGGGCGGGGTCTGGCTGGGGCTCAGGTGGGCGGAGCTTGTGGGAAGGAAGTGGAGGCAGGAGCCAACCAGACACTCAGGTGAGCAGCGGGGATGCCCGGCGGTGGGGGAGGGGAGGGTCTCTGTGACTCTGGAGCAGGACCCACCGGGCTGTGGGAAGGACCTGGAGTCTGGATCAGGCTGGCTGGAGGGGCGGCTTAGTTCTGCAGACTGGGGGGCTTTTCAAAGAGTTACTTCCCTTCTCTGGGCCTCAGAGTTGGTACCCTGGGCACCACTAACACCCCCAGGGAGTGTGTTTGAGATGGCCAACAAGCGTGGCGGTGAACCAACGGCGGGCTTAGCTAAGAATCACACGTGGAGCTTCCATAAACCACTTGGGAGCCCCCCACCCCACCCCCAGCCACTACCAAAACAGCAAATAGGTAGAGAGACACCTCCCACGGCAGGTCCAAACGCCCTCCCCGCTGTGCTATGGCTCCAGCCTCAGGTCCGATCCCTTTCAAGGCTGTGTGTCACACTTACGATGACTTGCTTAAGGCATTCGTGATGGTTTCTGCATTTCAGGCATGCGAGACTCAGGGAGACTCGGGGACCGAGTGAGGCTCCAGGCCGGACACATGATGCGGGTGCCCTGTTTTGCTAACTCTGCCCACTTACTCCCCTGGCGAGGTTTCACTTCAGGGCAAGGTCGGGTCTTCCCTGCCCCAGTGCCTGCCGCCCTGCTCCACACAGCCTGACGTCCTGGCCCTTTATACTCCAGTGAAATACTCGTGCACCACACAAGAGCCCCGGGACCCTTTGCAGGTGACCACCAGTGACAGTACTGTGTGACCCTCCCCGCCTCCCATTTCCCAGCCCTTCTCTTCTGCCCAGACAGACTTTTCCCTGCAACCCCCGCCACCCCGCACCCTGAAATACCCCAAACAGGAAACTCCTCCCTCAACCTCCGCCCGACTTCCCGCCTCCCTGCCTGCCTGTTCCCGGACCCTCAGCCACAGGGCACCTGCCGCTCTGCCCTCCCATGCCTGCCCCGACTCACCTGGCTCACGAGAGACTCATGTTCCGTGTGGCGTGTGATTCTATCGGAGAGACGCCGTGTCTTCTCCAGGGCCGTCCATAGCTGGGAAGTGGGGGTGGTGGTGTCTGAGCGTTGATGCCCTCCGGGGGGTCCCCAGCCTTCACCTCCGCCTCCCGTGTCCCCTCACTATCCCCTCCAGAGTCTTGGTAGCCCCCCCCCGCAGTGCCCCTCCTTCTACCATCGCTGTCCACGGATGGCTTAAGGCTGAGATGGCTCCCACCCGGCCAGGGTCAAAGCGATGCCTTCTTCATTGATCTGGCTCAATTAATTAAAAAGAAATCTATCCAGCTACTCCACCGCTTGATAGACTTGGGGGACTCGGAGGGAAATAAATTTATTCATCCTGGAATGGAGGCGGGGTGGGGGGTGGTGGGTGCGAACAGGGAGGCCGGGTCTGTGGTGCTCCTTATAGCAGGAGGTGGGGCACAGGGAAGGGATCCCCACGGCCCTACGCACCCCAGATCTGGTGGTTCTTCCTCATCAGCATTATTCTCCACCCTGCCGGAGACTCTCCCCCACCTCCCTGCCACCCTTTTCTTACTTTCTGGGCCACACCCAGTGGTGCTCAGCGATGACTCCTGGCTCTGTGCTCAGGGATCACTCCTGGCGGGGCTTGGGAGACCCCCCCCAGAATCCCCCATTTGGTGGGGCTTGTAGGATGCTTGGATGGAAACCATATCAGCTGTGTACCAGGCCCTGCCCACTGTGTTATCGCTCCCGCCCCCTAAGTCTCCTTTGTGATGGCCACTTCCAGCATGTCCCACATACATGATCACCTGCCGGGGCCTCTGGGAGTCAGATAGGAGGCCCAGAGAGGTTGCTGGCATTGCTGAAGGTCACACAGCTAGAAGGGCATGGAAGGTCCTCTGGAGTCCTGTGTCTCATCACGAGAGCACTCTCTGACTTGCTCATCGGGGGAGTTCAGCAGGGAAGGGGCTGTGTCGTGGGACCATCTGGGGACTTGTCCCCTAGTGGGGGACTTGAGCAGATGACTCCCGAGATTCTGAGCTGGGAGGGGCCTCGCTAGACCCTCGCGTAAGAGGCTGCACGGTGTGGTGGGTGTGTGGCTGGAGTATGGTCTTGGAGATTTCCTCGAGCGGGGGGAGAACAGAGAGTCGCCTCAAAGGGCCGAGGGCAGGCCTGGCACGGAGGAGCTCTGGGTTCCAGTCCCGGCATTGCCCGGCCCCTCAGACCCACTGGGCGTGATCCCCCGACACAGAGACAAACAAACCACAGAACTTTTTGGCAGGAGAATCAGAATCACACTAACCTGCGGAGCTAGTCTCTCCCGTGTGCTCCCTTCTTGGTGCTCAGGAACTCAGCATGAGGGAGCACTGATGCATGGCCAGAGGCCTGCCCTGAACCCAGGCTCCTCCTCCTTGTCCCTGCCCACCTTCTCCGATGGGGGCCCGGCTCACCACCAACTGCTGGCATTGACTGACCATGTGCTGGAGGCCAGGCCCTGGGTTAAGTGCTCTCTCTCTCTCTCTCTCTCTCTCTCTCTCTCTCTCTCTCTCTCTCTCTCAGGACACTGTTTCTGCACTGTTTCCATCCAAACCCTGTGCTAACACTTGCAGTACTGTTCTTGCTCTCGATGGTGATGCTCGAGGTCCGGAAAGGTGGCTGGTGTCACTTTTACCAAAACCTAGTCGGGAAGCATTAGGCTCTGCCTCACTCAGAATGCCCCTGGGTCTGAGAGATCTGGAAAGCTGGGCATTTGGGAGACAGAGAGACAGAGACAGAGAGACACAGAGACAGAGAGAGGGAGAGAAAGAGAGAGGGAAGGATGGAGGGGGAGAGAGAAACAGAGGGAGGGACAAACAGAGACAGAGAGAGACAGAAACAGAGAGACAGAGAGAGGAAGAGAGAGAGAGAGGGAAGGATGGAGGGGGAGAGGGAGGGAGAGAGGGAGAGAGAGAAACAAAGGGAGGGACGAACCGAGAGACAGAGAGAGACAGAGAAACAGAGAGAGACAGAGAGAGACAGAGACAGAGACAGAGAGACAGAAAGACAGGGAGAGAAAGAGAGAGGGAAGGATGGAGGAGGAGAGAGAGGGAGAGAGAAACAGGGAGGGACAAACAGAGACAGAGACAGAGAGAGACAGAAACAGAGAGACAGAGAGAGGAAGAGAGAGAGAGGGAAGGATGGAGGGGGAGAGGGAGGGAGAGAGGGAGAGAGAGAAACAGAGGGAGGGACAAACAGAGACAGAGAGAGACAGAGAAACAGAGAGAGACAGAGAGGGACACAGAGACAGAGAGAGAAAGAGATAGAGAGAGAGAGGGGGAAGTATGGAGGGGGAGAGAGAGGGAGAGAGGGAGAGAGAGAAACAAAGGGAGGGACAAACAGAGACAGAGAGAGACAGAGAAACAGAGAGAGACAGAGAGACAGAGACAGAGACAGAGAGACAGAAAGACACAGAGAGAAAGAGAGATGGGAGGATGGAGGGCGGGAGAGAAACAGAGGGAGAGAGAAACAGAGAGAGAGACAGAGAGACAGAGAGAGATAGAGAGAGAGAGACTTAAAGATTAGCCTGCGGGAGACCCGAGTTCCAGTTCCCTGGTTCCCTGGCACCATAGACCCCCTGTGTTACCGTTGGGAATGGCCCAAAAGCCAAACAAAACCCTCAGTGAGCCCCAGAGATGAGAGCAGTCACTGGGGCCACAAGGGCCCACAGGGAATCGGGCACAGATGTGGGAAGTGGACCCCCGATCCTGTGTCTCTCACCTAGCAGCATAGCAGGCATGGGGGAGGCGTGCGTGTGTGTGCGTGTGTGTGCGTGTGTGTGCGTGTGTGTGTGTGCGTGCGTGTGTGTGTGTGTGTGTGTGTGTGTGTGTGTGGTAAACCAGAGAGTGGGATCACGAGTCTGGGGGCTGGAGTGCCAGCACTGTGGGTAAGGTGCTTGTCTTGCATGCGGCAGACCCAGTTCGATCCCCGGCATCCCATAAGGTCCCGCCTGCAAGCCACCAGAAGTGATGGCTGAGCACAGAGTCAAGAGCGATCACCAGGTCTGACCCCAGAAGGAAACAGACCAAACAGAGAGTCGGGACGCGGCCAGGCCCCTCAGTCCCGGGGAGCTGTGCGTGGCGGTGCCTCCCCCCCCACCCCGGCTTCACAGGTCCTCCTGGGAGCAGCCGGCAGTGGGGCGAGAGGGGGCCCAGGGCTCAGCGGGGAGAGCCAGCGGGGCGGCTCTGCTGCACACGGCTGCTCCCGGGAGGAAGACGCCAGCCCCCTGGGCGCTGACACGCGGGGCCAGGAGAGGAAACGGGGTGTTCCCTGCAGCCTGCGGGGGCCAGAGCTCTGTGGGAGAGCGGCTGGCCGCCAGCAGGAGTCGAACCCTAGGCCCACTCACCCCAGGAGATCGGGGCTGGCTCTGGCCTGTGTCTGTCTTATTTATTTATTTATTTTTATTTTTGGGTCTCACCTGACAGTGCTCAGGCCTGACTCCTGGCTCTGCACTCAGGGGTCACTCCTGGCGGTGCTCAGGGGACTCTATGGGATGCCAGGATCGAACCCAGGTCGGCCGTGTGCCAGGCAAATGCCCTCCCCGCTGTGCTGCCGGCCCGTCACCGTTTTAGAGGTGGACTGAGATCCTGATGCGGACCCCCTTGGGGAGGTCCCAGATGTGTGGGGGGGGTGTTGGCCGGAAACCCGTGCTGGGCTTCCTGCTGGGACCAGCACTCTCCGGTTCCCCGAAGAAGAAGGACGAGCAATTACAGCAAGTGCTCTGGCCGCTCGCAGTCTTACTTGGTGCCGAGTCTCAAAGGATGAGTCTCCACTCACAGAGGGGGCACCTAAGGCTCAGAGACGGTCAACCACTTGCCAAAGACACACAGCCAGGAAATGTTTTGGAGAGAATTGGGTGAGTAAGGGAGGCCCCAGAAGACACAGCCAGCAGAGTCTCGTCTCTTCCAGGGAGCCTTCCCTGGTTACACTTCTAGATGGTACCGTTGACGGATTAAAGGCCTGGGTGATCAACTGCACTTGTACCTATTTATTTATTTTTTTAACTCCACTTTATATTACTTCAGAAAAGCACTTTAATTTTTTAAATTTTTATTTGTTTTTTTATGTATGTTTTTTTATTTTTAATTAGTGAATCACCGTGAGGGTACAGTTACAGATTTATACATTTTTGTGCTCATGTTTCCCCCATACAAAGTTCGGGAACCCATCCCTTCACCAGTGCCCATTCTCCACCACCAGTAAAACCAGCATCCCTCCCACCCTCCCCAGTCCTGTCTCCCCCCACCCCACACTGCCACTATGGCAGGGTATTCCCTTTCGTTCTCTCTCTCTGATTAGGTGTTGTGATTTGCAATAAAGCTGTTGAGCGGCCATTGTGTTCAGTCTCTAGTCTACATTAGGCACGCGTCACTCCTCCCCCACATGACCTCCGACCACATTTTACTTGCTGTTTCCTTCTCTGAGTTGCCCAGAATGAGAGACCAGCCTCCAAGCCACGAATTTCTACTATTCTTGGGTGTTAGACTCCTAGTCTATTATTCTATATTCCACAGATGAGTGCAATCTTTCTATGTCTGTCTCTCTCTTTCTGACTCATTTCACTTAGCATGATACTTTGCATGCTGATCCACTTATATGCAAACTTCATGACCTCATTTTTTCTAAGAGCTGCATAGTATTCCATTGTATAGATGTACCAGAGTTTCTTCAACCAGTCATCTGTTTTAGGGCACTCGGGGTTTTTTTCCAGATTCTGGCTATTGTAAACATTTTATTTGTTTTTTAAACTGAGCCCGTGAGACATACAGTTACAAAGTTGTTCCTGATTAGGTTTCCGTTATACAATGTTCCAACCCCGGTCCCTTCATCAGTGTACATTTCCCGCCACCAGTGTCGCTAGTTTAACAGTTTCAATTTTATTATGATTATTTTTGGATGGAGAAACTCCCTGAGGTCACGGTGCAGGATTGAACCCGGGACACCCCAAGTGCATAGCAGCCTGCACCCCAACCCCACTGGGTTTAAATTCCCAATTTAAAAAGTGCAAACCCTGGTAGTTTAAATTCTAGGCTCACGTTTTCCCATCTCCGTCTCTAGAGCAGACCTCATCATAGGATATTACTTATGATATAATCATAACAACAACAACAATAATAGCACAGTAGGACCTTTAAGGGACCAAACGAAATGGTGAGCAGGGATGCTCCTTGCTGACCTTCCTCTCTGGCAAATGGGCTCAGGAATTGAGGCGTTTTGGTCTTTTGCTGCCGACTAGAACCCGAGGTGCTGGCAGTGTCCGGCTGGTCACACCCCGCTCCTGGCAATGCGCTCGAACAATGAATTTTGTTTCTAGAACGAACGATCAGGGACCAAGCAAACAGACTTCATGCCAGAAGTGCTCCTAGATGAGATAAGAATATTTGAATGCAACCCCCCTCCCAAATCGCAAGTATAAAGAACTGTTCTGAGGATGTAGTTTTGTTTTTTTCCCATTTCCCTTTTTCCTCCTCTCCTACCCCTGATATGTGGAGCTGAGAAGCGTCTCGGGGGAGCTGATAACAAGTGGAATATTTAAGAGGAAGGAGACAGAGGTCTTGCCGGCGTCCTTTTTTTTTTTTCCAAGGAACGTCCCTCCAAATGTCTGGTACTTCCCTGAGTGACATGAAAGGAAGGCCGTGCATGGAGAATATGCCAAGAATTGTCAATTATGCAAAAAAAAAAAAAAAAAAAAAAGGAGAGTTGCTTGTCCAAGAGTGTGGTGTCTGGCTTTATTCCCCAGACGGAGTCCAGCCTGCTGGCCGGGGCCCTTGCCAGAGAGTCTCAGGAAGTCCCTTGGAGCCGAGTTCTTGTACCCCACTGGGAACCAGAGTCCACTAGGTTAGCAGGGGGCTGGGGGCGTCCCTTCTCCATCAGAGAGAGAGAGGCTGGGGGTCTGCGCCTGGAAATGACCCTGCTTGGTTGGGAGAGAATTTCCGGGAGTGGTCAGGCTTGCTGCTGGACCATCTGTTCAGTGAATGTATCAGAGTGACCGGGGACCCCAGCGGGGCCGTGTAGCGCACTCACAGGCAGGCGCATCGACCAAGGGCCTTTGCTTTTGTTTGTGTTTATGGGCCGGCTGGATATTTCTGCTGATCTGGGGCCAAGCTTGGCTGAGCCCTGCGGGGAGCCCCCAGACAGCATGGATGGGGGGGTGGGGTGGTCTGGCTTGGCCTCCTTGCCATGCCTGGCGGGTGGTGGGCAGTTGGCTGGAGGGACGGGGGTGGGGGTGGGGCTGGGAGGGTCATGTCCTCCAGCCAGCTGGCTTGGCCTTGCTGCGGGAGGCTGGTGGGGCTGTCAAGAGACAGAGGAAGAGGAGGGTTTCTCAGGCCCGGGCGGAATGTCACACCCGGCAAAGCCTAGGGCCAGTCTGGCTCCCAGAGGGGGTGGGTGTCTGTCTTTTCAGGGGGAGCGCCTCAAAGTCATGTGGGAATGGGGTGGATTCTGGGAGGTGGGGGGTTGGGTGCCTTGGTGGGTGTTCAAAGCGTGAGTGCCCCCCACCCCCCGGGGGAGCTCAGACTGGCAGCTCTCCGTGGGGTCCACTGCGTCCCCCAGGAGGCAGACACAGCTGGGACCGAATGTAAACGCTGCCACGGGGAGGCGGAAGAGAGCTCAGAAAGTGCAGGAGCCTGGGGGAGCCGCCAAACTGTCCCTGGTGGTCCTGGAGGGCTCTCTGGAGGAGGCTGCTCCTTGTCTGAGCCTTGGCAGCAAAGTGAAAGCTTTTGGGGGTGGCAGAGATGCTTAGCAGAGCAACGGAGCAGAGGGAAGCAGCGGGGGGCGGGGGGGGGCAAGGCATGGGCGTGAACGAGAACCCGAGGGCTGGGAGGGGCTTTGTCCCGGGGGCTGGGACACATCAGGGCAGGGGGGTGGCCGGGGAGGACACACACAAGCAGTGACCGGCACCTGTGACGCCACCTGTGTCCAAGGGCTTCAGGGAGCAAAGGGACAGGACCCCCGAGGCCTCTGGGGGATCCCTCTGATGGCAGGTTTGTGTGTGTGTCTATGTCTGTGTTTGTGTGTGGTTTTGTATGTGTGTTTGTATGTGTGTGTGTTTGTATGTGTGTATTTGTGTGTGTCTGTGTTTTTATATATGTGTGTCTGTGTATTTGTGTGTTTGTGTGTATTTGTGTGTTTGTGTGGGCTGGAGCAATAGCACAGCGGTAGGGCGTTCGCCTTTCATGCGGCCAACCGGAGTTCGATTCCTCCGTCCCTCTCGGAGAGCCCGGCAAGCTACTGAGAGTATCCCGCCCGCACGGCAGAGCCTGGCAAGCTCCCCGTGGCGTATACGATATGCCAAAGACAGTAACAACAAGTCTCACGATGGAGACATTACTGGTGCCCACTCGAGCAGATTGATGAGCAAGGGGATGACAGTGTGTTTTTGTGTGTTTGTGTGTTTGTGTTTATTTGTGTGTGTTTGTGTCTGTATTTGTATAACTGTGTTTGTGTGTATTTGTGTGTTTGTGTGTATTTGTGTGTATTTGTGTGTGTGTGTGTGTGTGTGTGTGTGTGTGTGAGTGTGGCTCCAGGGAGAGAGGAAGCTTGCAGGGGCCCTGGGGACATGCTCCTTCTGTGGAGGACATGAGCCTCCAGCCTCAAGTGACATTTGCTGTCACTAGTCACCAGTGGGCTCACGCCACACTACCGGCCCACAGCGGCCTTTGGAGGCATTCCTGAAGGCGGGGTGGAGACAGGAGAGCAGCCGCGTGATTCCTTATCTGCATCCAGCCTCCCAGCCCGTGCTTCGGAGATTCCGGCCCTCCTGGTGATTCTCAGTCAAACAGGGCTGCGGGTTCAGTGCTAGGGTGCAAGGTCCAAGGACGTGGTGCTGGGACACCGGCACTGCCCCCCGCTCAGGGGCCACAGGGCGCCGGGAACGAGCCTGGGTCAGCCCCACGTGAGGCGTGTGCCCTGACCCCCATGCTGTCTCTCCAGCCCCAGAGAGGAGCGTTATTTATTTATTTTTGTTTTTTCCCCTTTTTTGGGTCGGGGAGAGGGTCACACCCAGCGATGCTCAGGAGTTACTCCTGACTCCGCACTCAGGAATTATTCTTGGCAGTGCTTGGGGGGGACCATATGGGATGCCAAAGATCGAACCCGGGTTGGCTGGGTGCATTATTGCTCCAGCCCAGAATGTTATTTAGCATTAGGGAGACTCCCCACGGCCCTGAGAAGCCCCAGAGATGGAAATGGCTTTAGCCAGCTGGCCACGCCATCAGCTGTGAGCGCATTTGAGCTGGTTCTCGATTCAGGTGGGATACCCACCCCCAGACACCTCCCAGGTCTCAGCTCTCTGCCTCGGGGAGGGCCCCACACCCCCCTTCCCACCCCGTCACCCCCAGCTCTCAGCATCCCCCCCACGACTCCCTGCCCTGTCAGGCCATGATGCCGGGGTCACCAGAGCCGGCACGACGTCTCCTGTCCTGTTTCTTGGTGCTCAGGGAGGCTCTAGACTGTTTTCTTCAAATCGCTGACCGGCCAGCTGGGCCCTCAGCACACCTCCTGCTCTCCTTGGGCTAAATGGGGTGCAGACATTCCACTGAAACTGAGAGGGAAAATTCTGGGGCTATTCTCTGAGCCCTGACATGGGGCCGGGCCTTCTGCCGGGCAGGGGCTCAGGAGGGCTGGGTAGCACTGCACTGTAGCACTGTCGTCCCGTTGTTCATCGATTTGCTCGAGCGGGCACCAGTAACGTCTCCATGGTGAGACTTGTTACTGTTTTTGGCATATTGAATACGCCACGGGGAGCTTGCCAGGCTCTGCCATGTGGGCGGGATACTCTCAGTAGCTTGCCGGGCTCTCTGAGAGGGACGGAGGAATCGAACCCGGGTTGGCCGCATGCAAGGCAAACGCCCTACCCGCTGTGCTCTCGCTCCAGTCCAGGAGGGCTGGGTAGACAGGGTAACCTCCATCGTGGGTTTGCTCCCCTTGGGACCTTCCACCTCTCAGTGCAGCTCTGAAGACGGGTTTGGCGGGAAAGCAGGTGGTCAGAAACTCTGCAGAGGGGACTGTGCCATCCTGTCCACCTTCCCCGGCAGCTGGACATTTCCAAGTTTTCTCCATTCCGGGGCGGGGGGTGTCGAGGGCCAATTCATCTGGGCTGGATAATAAAATAGCATAAAAACCCCTGGGCCTGGAGAGGTAATACAGGTTTTAGGGTGCTTGCTTTGCACACAGCCAACTTGGATTCCACCCCCCGCATTCCATAGGGTCCCCTGATCACCCCAGGAGTGATTCTGGAATGCAGAGCCAGGAGTAATCCCTGAGCATCACCAGGCCTGTCCTCCAAACGAAAACAGAACACCTGGAGTTATTTCCCATTGTGTTTCCTGCCGCCCGCCCCCTCTAGGCTCCCTTCCCTCCTCCTCTTCCCCCAGCTCCTTGCAAAATTAACTAACCATTTAACTTCATTCATGAGTTCAATTAATCGATTGACTTAGGGGGGGGGCCACACCCGGCGGTGCTCCGGGCTTTTGCCTTGTGGCTCTGAGCTCAGGGATCGATATCCTGGTGGTGTTCGGAGCTGGGGATTTAGTGAGACTCAGCGACACTCGAGGTAAGTGTGTTCCCCGCTGTTCTATCTTCTCAACACCCCCGTCCCGCGCTTTTCCAAAGGACACCCCGTTCTTGAAGCTTGGCTGTCGGGTCTCTTGGCTCAGAACACAAAGGGTTTTGACCGAGGTTGAACACAATCACAATCACAATCACAATATCCCGTTAATCACCGATTTCTTGGGCGGGCTGAGTAACCTCTCATTTCGTCCTTTCCCTGAGATCTTAGAAGTCTATCTCGACTCGGCCCTCCTAACGGTGTTGCACTGGGGGCTCTTCAGGGTCAGGGGAATGAGGTTGAACACAAAGTGGTGAAATCGAAGTGTCCCTAAGGAGTTCCCCCCCTGGTCCCCGCTGGGCCTGAGTGAGCGTTATCTCCAGTCTCCCAGGGTCAAAAGGGCTCCCTGGGCTCAAGGCCCCCCGAACATTCCAGCTCCGTCCCCGGCACCGGGAGAGGGAGGAGGAGGATGGGTCAGGAGCAGCCGGAGCGGGTCGCCCTCCCGAATTCCTCGCCCAGCCGTGGTTCCAACGTGATCCCTTTTACTCGAGTAATAGAGACGAAGTTCCCGGGCCTTCAAGGAGCATCAATCCCGAGATTTATTAACCAATTTAAAATACTATTGTCTTTCACTTCAGAGCAAGATTGAGGGGTGTTGTTGGAGGAATGTAAAGGCAGAGTGACTGGGTCTCAGAGCCAGGAGGTGTCTGTACCTGGGACTCAATAGATATTCATGAACATTCCCGTATTTAGTGAAGGAAATAACTTAATACCGACAGTGCGATGGAATAATAGCTATTTCCTGGCTGACTTGCAGGCCTCAGAAAATGAGATTGCGGCAGCTTCATTTTTCTTGTCTTTTCCCGCACTCGCTGCCAGAGGAGGCGGCGGCCGCCACCGCCGCCGCCGGGGCCCCTCTCTGCATTGCCAATGAGCTCCGCCACAGCCCCCCGCCAGCCCCGCGGAGCCTCATCTTGCCCCCCTCTTCCTGCCGCGACCTTGGCCGGGGCCCTGCTTAGTCAAATCCCTCGGGGCCGGAAACCGCTCCGCCTCAATTTGGAAGAGGAGAAGGTTTCGCTTTGTGGATGGTTCTGGGTGGCTTCTGCGTTGGCTTGTTCGGTTCCTTTTTTTTTGGGGCGGGGGGGGCGGTTTCCTTCAACTCCTTCGTTCCTCGCCTCCAGGAAGGCTCCTCTGTGCCGGGCGCTGAGGACCCAGAGATCTCTCTGGAAGCTCCGAGTGCCTGGAAGGGAATGCCTGGTGGATCCCTTCTTTGCCCACAGGAGAATCCGGTGAGGGGGCTGGATGGATAGTACAAGGGAGAGAGCGTTTGCCTTGCATGCAGCTGGGCTGGGTTTGGTCCCCAGCATCCCCCGAGCACCTCCAGGAGTAATTCCTGAGTGCAGAGCCAGGAGTAAACCCTGGAGCATTTGCTGGGTGTGGCCCCCAAACAAAACAAAACAAGACCCAGTGAGGTGTCACTAGCTTGGGGCCTTAGAAGGGCACCCTGAGCCCCCAGCACCTGGACATCACCCTTGGGAGGATTCTCTGTGTCCCTGCTAATCCCTTTAATTTATTTATTGGTTTGGAGTCACATCTGGCGATTCTCAGGGGTTACTCCTGGCTCTGCATTTGGGACTCTCTCCTGGCAGTGCTTAGGGGACCCTATGGGATGCTGGGGATAGAACTCGGGCGGGCCGCGTGCAAGACAAGAGGCCTTGCTCCGTGCTCACCCCTCTGCCACCTCAACGTGGGTTCCTTAGGAGTGTGGTTGCATTTGGGCCTCTGAGCACCTCCCCAGTCCGAGACTTCTGGAATTCTCCCCAGATAACTCTGCGGGAGGAAGGAATCTGCTTCTCCATGCACAGAACACAGATTCTGCTGGACTCGCTCAGGTGTGGGCATGGGGTGGGTGGTCCAGGTGCTAAGGGCAGCCTGGGGAAAAATGTGGGGACAGGAAGTGATGGAATCTTTGGGGTAGTTGGGAGAAGTAAGTAGGCAGTGAGTTGCAGGGGAGTTGGTATGTTGTGGGGTGGGGCAAAGGGAGCAGAGGACTCAGGGATACCTTGGGGGAATTTGAACCTTACGTCCCAAGGGGGGGCCCCAGGGAGCCCAGGAATGGCTGTGGCCAGGGAAGAGGGTTGGTGTCGCGTTCACGCCTTTTGTTCCCCCAGACTCATCTCCGCCCTTTGCCATCCTGCCTCGATCCTGGGTCGCTGACCCCCAGGGAAAGCCCAGTGGTTCTGGAGGGGGTCAGCCCGTAGGTTCCTGCCCGTTCATGCAACTGCCCGGGCTGGCTGTGACTTTGGCCTTTAGGACCTCAAGGTAGGGCGACTCAGACCCCACACTCTTTCCATTTAATTTTTATGGCAATTTAGGTAACTCTGTGAAATAGCGTTAATGTTTATGGTCTGACAAAGTTCAAGTTTATGGTCTGACAGCTCCTCTACCACGACCAACATACCCAAGACTCTCCACCACTGTCCTTATGTCACTTTTTATATCACTTCTAGCCCTTGTCCTTCCATATTTCCCACCCCACCCCACTGCTTGGTAGCTGTTGTGCATTTGAAGGCCAAGGTTCTGTCATCATTTGATGCCATCTCTCCCCTTTGATGCCGTCTCTTCCCGTGTATTGACTTGACACGCCACAGATGAGGATGAGTGATTATTGGTCCTTATCCCTCTGACGTAACAGTCCACTGCGGACAGGTAGACCACAACTTCCTTATCTACTCATCTGTCACTGGACACGTGAGTTGTTTCCAGATTCTGGCGATTATACTACGTTCTACAATGAACATAGGTGTGTGTATATGTTTCCGAGTTAACTTTTTCTGTCCTTGAGGTAGATATTGAGGAACAGAGTTGATGAAATGCCACACGCTTCTTTTGTGTGGCACTCATGTCCCTTCCTTATCCCCATCTGGGTGGCGGCAGTAACTTCGATGCTCCCAGCCCAGGTGACCTACCTGCATCCAACCCCACCTTTGTCCTATGCCTCCTCGTGAAGACCCTCCTCGGATGACCTCAACTATCTATTTTTCTCAGTGGACACAGCTCCTATGTGTTCTTTTACAACCCAGAGTTCAAAAGTTAGGGGGTGTCAGTAGTGATGAATTCTTTGTAGAGGTGCTGGGGGACATCCATTTCTTTGTCTTTTTCAGTGTTTAGAGGCCCGGTAGCATCGCTTGACTCAAGATCCTGCCTTTTCAGCACTGCTCACAATAGCTAGAATCTGGAAACAACCCGAGTGCCTGAGAACAGATGACTGGTTAAAGAAACTTTGGTACATCTATGCAGTGGAATACTACGAAACTGTTAGGAAAGATGAAGTAATGAAATTTTCTTGTAAGTGGATGGTCACAGAGAGTATCATGCTAAGTGAAATGAGTCAGAAAGAGAGTGACAGACATTGAAAGACTGAACTCATTTGTAAAATATAAAATAACATAATACGAGACGGATCCCCAAGGACAGTAGACACAAGGACCAGGAATATTGTTCCATAGTTGGAAGCCTGTCTCATAAGCTGGGGGAGAAGGCAGCTGGAATATAGAAGAGATCACTAAGTCAGTGATGGTTGGAGGAGTCGTTCGGGATGGGAGATGTGTGCTGAAGCTAGGTAAAGGATCAAACGTGATAGCCTCTCAGTATCTAAAATGCAAACCATAATGCCCAAAAGTAGAGAGAGAGGAAATTGTCTGCCATAGAGGCAGGGGGAGGAGTGGGATGTGAGGGGGGACACTGGGGACATCGGTGGTGGAGAATGTGCACGGGGGAGGGATGGGTGTTTGATCATTGTATGACTGAAACTCAAACATGAAAGCTTGTAACTGTATCTCACGGTGATTCAATAAAATTTTTTCAAAAAGTTCCGCCTTTTCTTCAAAGAGAGTGATGTAACAACTCTTCCTGTCCCCTCCCCGACACTCCCCACCATGGACTCCCTTTCCCTAACCCTCCTCCACATCTCCTGCTGCCTTCCTCTAATTAGAACTTTTTGGATAATATTGGTCCACTTGGGTAACCTGGGAAAATCTACCTCAAAACCCTTCATTTAATGACATCGGCAAAATCCCTCTTGCTGTGGAAGGTAAAAGGTATTCTAAAGTCTTGGGTGTGCAATGTTGTTTTAGGAAGAATTTTTTCTTTCGACAAAAAGATTCTTTTGAAAGGTACCGAGAGGTGGTATTTCTGGGCTGTATGGAAGCCCTTGCCTTTTGGAGAAATCTCCATACTGTTTTCCATGGGGGCTGAACCAGGTAACATCCTCACCAGCAATAGATGGAAGAGAGTTCCTTTTATTAAAAACCACATCCCCTGGGCTGGAACAATAGCACAGTGGGTAGGGCATTTGCCTTGCACGTGGCCGACCCAGGTTCAATTCCCAGCATCTCGTATAGTCCCCTGAGCACCGTCAGGAGTAATTCCTGAGTGCATGAGCCAGGAGTGACCCCTGTGCATCGCTGGGTGTGACCCAAAAAGCAAAACAAAAACAAAAACCACATCCCCACTGACACAGGGAGTTTCTGGTTGTTTTGATACACTGTTGTCACCCATGTGAGGCGGCACCTCATTGTCATCTTGGTTTGGACTCCCCTATAACCAGTGACTGATGAGCACTTTCAGGTCTGTATCTTCTTTGGAGAAGCGTCTGTTCATTTTCTTGCCCACAGTTGGATGGGGTTTTTGAATTATTCGTTGTAGCATCTTGACAACTATTTGTCAAGCGTTAGTTGTAGCAGTACAATAGTTTGGTTATGGAGTCCACCCGGGTGTCCAATGAGTGGATGGGTGGATAATGGAGACATGATATAGATACACAATAAAGTTTTATGCACTTGTAAGGAATGATGAAATCATGCAGTTCACTGCGACGTGAATGGGACTGGAGATAGCACGATAAGGGGAGTAAATCAGAAGAATAAGGACAAGTACCGGATGATTTCACTTATCTGTGGTATGTAGAGTAACAGGACGAGAGCATACAAGGTACTAAATGTGAGAAAGCTCTTGGCCCTAGATTACAGAAATGTAAAGGCCAGGGAAGGAGAGAAAGGAAAGGGGGAGTAAGAAGATGGAGGCTAACAGGGGGGAAAGAATCAGGGGAGCTTGGAGACCTCAATGACACTGAGGGGTGATATCCGCATATCTATAAACCACAGAGCCATCAATACTGTAAGCATGGGACACAAACTATAATAATCAAAATGTGTAATTTTGATTACTCCAGGAGGCAGGCTATGGGGGGGTGTGGAGGGAACATTGGTGGAGGGAATTGGAGGCTGGTCTTGGGATTGGCGTTGGGACATTGTATGCCTGAAACTCTGTTATGGATGCTTTTGTCAGTCAGGATGTCTAAAACACTTAGCAAGTAAGTAATAGTAATATATCCCGTTGCTCATCGATTTGCTCGAGCGGGCACTAGTAAGGTTTCCATTGAGAGACTTATTGTTACTGTTTTTGGCAGATCCAATACGCATGGGTAGCTTGCCAGGCTCTGGCGTGCGGGCTCCATACTCTCGGTAGCTTGCCGGGCTCTCTGAGAGGGGCAGAGGAATCGAACACGGGTTGGCTGAGTGAAAGGCGAACACCCAACCGCTGTGCTATTGCTCCAGCCCATCTAAAACACTTACAAAAATATAAGTTCTAGGGATTAAAAGGTGGGCATCTGTGTTGGGTTGGGTGGTGGTGGTAATGGTGTGTGTCCAGCCTGCTACAATCAGGGAGCTTGGGGCCTAGAAATCAATCCAGGCCAGCACTATGGGAGCCAGGCATGCCCAGTCATCCCTGGGAAAGAGTAGGTATGGCCAAGAGGCCTTGCCCTGGATTTCAACTCCCTGAGAGACCTTTTACAGGTCCCTCAACCTCTCTGAGCCTCAGTTATCCCACCAATAAAATGGGAGACAGCCCAGACCTGCTCTACATCTGAAGTTAAAGAGCTGCTGTGAAGCGAATCAGCTCTGGAGGAGACAGTTTCCTCATCTGGGCACGTGGACAGAAATGGAGAAATACACACCACTGAGTCGGGAGGGAAGCAGTGTGGGTGGAGTTGGAGGCCATGTGCCGCCCTGTCCCCCTGGCAGGAGAGTGTCTGAGCTCGTGCCTGTGTCCCAGCAGAGCAGCCAGGGAGGAGGTGGTTCAGAGGGCGGCGCAGGAAGCGCCTGGTCTCACTTCCTGTGCGTGGGCACAGTGAACCCGCAGCGACAGATGGAGCAAGTGCGGGGCTTAGGATGAGCAGCTCAGTGTCTGTGTCTGCAACAGAGAGGGAGGGTGCCCTCCAACAGGCGTCCTCACGGCAAATCCCCGAGAAACCATCTCTTCCAGGATGTCTCTGCTTCGGCCGCTCCGTGGGCGAGAGACTCACAGAAGATGGCGCGTTATCGACGGTCATCTCCTGTTTGTACTGTACATATGACATACGGTCACTATCGTTTGCAATGTCGGTGACTACCCGTGAGCATTGTTAGAAAGTGAATTGGAGCGGTGGCCATGGAAAACCACGTGGAGACATCTCAAAAAAAAAAAAATAAGACTAGAAGGACGCTTTGTGTTTGTTATTGATACTGAGGCTATTTGCTCTAAGAATCTGAGGACACTCACAGAAAGGGTATCTCCGTCCTAATGTTCATTGGAGCCTTATTCACAATAGCCAAGATATGGAGACAGTGCATGTGTGGGTTGAAAGGTGAGTGGATAGAGAAGATGTGGGCTATCCCCATATTGGCATACTATGCAGCTATGAAAAAGAGATGAGACCTTGTCATTTGCAATAACATGGATGGACCTAGAGGGGATACTGCTTTGTAAAACAAGTCAGAGGGGAAAAGACTCTTGAGTTCACTCACAGGAGAGATAACAAAGCCAAGAAAACCAACAACCAGAGCAGACCCTTAGATTTTGAGCACAGAACAGCAGTGTCCAGAGAAGAGGGGTGGGATGGGGGAGGGCATACACAAAATAAACAAAATAAAACCAGTTGTTTGGTGCTAAATGGGAACTCATTTTTGCCGGTGATCATAATGCATTATGTATGTAGCACTGTAGCACTGTCGTCCCGTTGTTCATCGATTTGCTCAAGCGGGCACCAGTAACGTCTCCATTGTGAGACTTGTTGTTACTGTTTTTGGCATATCAAATATGCCACGGGGAGCTTGCCAAGCTTTGCTGTGCGGGTGGGATACTCTCGGTAGCTTGTTGGGCTCTCCGAGAGGGTGGTGTAATCAAACCTGGGTCGGCTGCGTGCAAGACAAACGCCCTACCTGCTGTGCTATCACTCCAGTCCAATGCATTATGTGTAGATGTCAAAATATTGAGTTGTACTTGGGAACTGAAAAATAAAAATGACAAAAGAATGAAAAACCCCAACTCAACCCAATTGAGACCATGAGAGCAAAATCATGGGCACCATAGGGTGAGAAGGATGGAGGGCGGGTACGTTGAGTAAAGGGGGGCATTAGTAGGCAACAAGTGGCAACTAGGCTTTTATGGGGGCTTGGGGAACTACAGAGCAATTTTCAGGTATCTTGGGGGCCACTGCTGGGGATACTCAGCCAGCTGGGCTGGAAGGGTCAGCGTGGGGCCCGGGCAGTGCTGGCACCCACCAGAGCCACACCAGCTGCCCAAGGGGACCAGGCAGTGCAGGAAGTTGTACTTGGGGCTTTGCGTATGCAAGACAGGTACCCTGAAACCCTGAACTCCAGGGGCCCCGAAACTAGACTTTAGGTGGGGATCATCAGGTAGTGGATACGATGTGAAACCAAAATGCCACGTTCTGGAAAGCTCTTTAATGTCATCGCCTCGTGTTTCCCCAATGAGACCTTACGGGTTAGGGATATTGAGGGGGCAGGAGGAAGGCACAGCACGGTGGTGGGATAGAAGGGAGGTTGGCCAGAGCTTTGTCCTGCCACCCTCGGAAAGCAGGGGGGAGAGAAGAAACACAGCCCCACACCCCTTCACCCCAGCAGCTTCCCGTCACTTCATCCCCATCAAAGGAGTGGGGGGGGGTCCACGAACCAGCCTCTCTCCAGCCACTGTTGAACTTGGTGGCTGCTTTCCCCCTCCCCTGCCCTTCCCTTGCTCTTAAAGAGGGGAGGACTCAGCTGAGGGGAGGACTCCGCCTTGCTCAGACAGATCCCTGAACTCCCTCCAGGGAAAGCTCGACGTGGCCACGCATTTGGGGCTGGGGTGGAATGGGGGCCGTGAGTGCAGAGGCACGTGGGGGAGCAGGTGACCTGGCTCGACTCTCTTTGGGAAGCCCCCGAGAGCCCCGGGGAGGTTTTCAGCAGATGCTGCTGTGAGTTCTTAGAGTGAGTCATTCAGGTGGAGAGCAGATTCGAGGGGGACAGGGTGGTCGTGAGGCCAGGGCAGGGCTGCTGTGGGGATTGGTGAAAGAGAGGGGGGGTTCAGCTTGTGGGGGCTGGTCTCTGTCAGGACGAAGAGAAAAGTCACCAAGCTCAAGTTTAGATGCTTGAAGGCCGTTGTTTCGGAGATAAGAGTCGAGGGTGGGAGCCACGGCACAGCCGGTAGCACGCGGCCGACCCGGGTTCAATCCCTGGCACCGCCGATGGGGTCCTCTAGTTTGCCAGGAATGAGCCCTGATTGCAGAGCCAGGAGTCGGTCCTGAGCACTGCTGGGTGTGGCCCCCAAACAAAATACAAACAAACAACAACAAAAAGGTAAGAGTTGATGCAAAGGCACCCCAAGACCGTAAAGGACACCCCTCTGGGGTGGGGTGTGCGGCTAACACACCCTTTCCCTGCTGCCCCGCACACTTCCCGTGCCAGCCACTCAGGGAGGGAGCTGGAGTTGTCTTCCTTTGAGACTCCGAGCAAGACCTTCCTTCTGGGGCTGGGGGGCTTCTCCTTCCTGGGGTCAGCCCTGCCCTGGGCCTGGAACTTGGTATCCCAGTGGTTGGTTTCCCCAGACGTGTCCCAGTCTCAAAGGCCTCCTTGCTTTCGGGCTGGTTTTCTACTCTGGAGATGGGATGCTCAGAGATCACTCTGGACAGTGCTCTGTTCGGGGACCATGTGCTGTGGGCGGACCATGTGGTCCTGGGGATTGAGCCTGAGCCCTCTGGTGTGGGAAGTCTGGGCTGCAGCCCCTTGAGTCTCCCTCAGGCCCTGGTAGGGGCTTTAAGGACTTGATGCTCAGTGTGATGATCTGGGGAGGGGGGGCTTCGAGCTCCCGGCTCTGCACACAGCGACAGCCCGGCTGAGGAGGCGGGGGGCCAGGGGGTGGGTGGAGGACTTGTCAGGAGCAAGGGGGCAAGTCTCCCGGGCAGGGACTCACACCTAGAAACCCAATCACTCTGACAGATGCTCTGTGGGTACCGGGGACTCTGGACGAGGCCCCTGTACAGGAAGTCCTGGAATAGAGGCCAGCGATGTGAAAGTACCCAAAGTGACCTTCAGGGGCATCATTGTCCACCCTGCCTGGGCTCCCCGTGTGCCTGCAGCTTAGCAGGGGTTGCCAGTGGCGCCCCCTCCCAGCGGGTGCTTCCTTGAGGTCTGACTCTATCTCGCCCGTAGTGAGTTGATGGTGGGGGAGATGGAGGAGTCTCTGAGAGACGGAAGCTGTGAAAAGGTGATGGGGAGTGCAGGAGAGAGGGGGCGAGGGTTTGGATGAGGGGAGATGGTAAGGGGGAGTGATGGGCTGGGGGCAAAGATGGGCGGAGGGAACCATCCTGTGAAGGCCCGGAGGAGAGGAGGGTCCGACTCCCTCGGGTCTGCCCTTCTGGGAATAGACACAGGTGGGTCCTGATGGGGGGTGCAGGCACAGTCATGCAACTGCCCTTCTGTGGAGGTGCCTTTCCGCTCCTGGGTGCGGCCCGGGTGGCTCTGTTTTTGCCCAGAGGCCAGGGGTGCACATCGTGATGGGCGGGGGAGACGCACGGGAAGGACGCACCCGAGGTGGCCCCCTGCCGGGCACACGCACTCGCCCTGTGGAAGGGTTTCCCAGCCGGCAGCCGCCCGTCATCTCCTCCGAAGAGCCAGCACGGCAGCCGCCATCCATCACCCGCCTGGCCTGACTGTTAACTACTGGCGCTCAGTGCCGAGGGCTGCGGAGGGGACGCGAAGGGGTCAGCCCGGGCTGGGGACTTAGAACAAGGCAATCACGACAGAGGGACTGGAGCAGGCTGGTTAACAGACAGAGGCTGTGCGGGGGGAGACCCCAGATCCAACGGGGGGGGGGGGTGTTGAAAGCCTCGCCTCAGTGCCGTGGTTTGCAGCAACGGACTCTCGTCCTTCCTGCAGGGAATGGTCCTGCCCGCAGCCTCTCAGCCTCCGGGGTGGACACGCAAGTCTGCTCAGGGCAAGTGGCCACCACTTGTTTGTGGCGGGCAGCGGAAATGGTCACGTGGCCCCCACGTGGGTCCAATGACTGGGTTGCTACCGTGCTTGTTGTTGTTATTGTTTTGTGGCCACACCTGGCTATGCTCAGGGGTTACTCCCTGCTCTGCACCCAGGAATCACTCCTGGCGGCCTTGGGTGACTATAGGGGATGCTGGGGACTCGAGCCAGGTGGGCAGCGTGCAAGGCAAGTGTCCCTGCCCACTGTCCTAGTGCTCAAGCCTTTGAGTTGGTTTTTAGGGTCCACCTAGAAGTGCTCCTGGACCTTCTTATTTCCTGCCTGAAAGTCAGATTGTCACCTAAATAGCAAACAAAGTGATGGAGAAAGACGGATTCCCAAATCCAGTCACACCGTTGGGATTGTCTTGGGCTACTCTATTCCAGAGTCCTTTCATGGACTTATAGTTTGTTTGTTTACACACACACACACACACACACACACACACACGGTTTTGGGTCACACCTGCTGGTGCTCAGGGCTTACTCCTGGCTCTGGAGGAGAACCTGGCCAAACCTGGTCAAGTAAGGAGCATCCAGTTGGTTCCCTAGGACCGAGAGCCAACTTCAGGGTGGCCTCAGTGGGGCTAGAGGCTTAAGAAAGAAAGAAGACGAGAGCCGAGGGTAGGGGTGGAAGTACCCTCACCCCAAGGACATTCTCCTTCCTTCCCTGTACTACGCGGAATCCCAGGACCCTGACCCTGGGAGCCACATTACCTCGCCTTCTAGATTAGGATGAGATGATGAAGGCCGAGGGGGTGGAGTTGGCCAGGGCCAGAGAGCAGTGCTGGGAGCCCAGTTGACATCTCATCACAGTGAGGGGGACTGTGTGGGGATGGAGCCATCGTAGAGGAAAGAGGCTCACTAATAGATGTCTGTGAACTTTGTTCAGGCACCTGGATCTAGCCGTACCTGACGGCCTAAAGTGTTTAATTCAATGACTCAACAAATTTCCATCTTCTTTTCAGCTAATCTCTGCACCACGAGTCCTGACTGGCTCAGATCATCTTGCAGCCCTGTCAAGGGAGAAATTCCACGGACATAGTGAATGCTAAATAAAATCTGCCCAATTGGCGGTAGTGGGCTAAATAATCATCATTTAACTATTGTTGTTGAGTTCTGCTCTGGCTTTCTGCAGGATGAAGGAGGAGAAAGGAGCTCCCAAGCAGTACTCAGAGGTCCTGGGGCCACTGCGATAACCACTCTGCAAACCAGCTAATCTGGTCAGTGCCCTGATTGACAGTGAGGCATTGATGGGGCTTAAACAGGCTCGGGATCCCCAGAGCCACACCTTAGCGGTGCTTAGGGGCCACCAACATTACACCCAGCAGAGCTGGAGGGGCCATGCAACCTCGGGGATCAAACTTGGGGCCTCACACATGGCCGGCTGGTGTCCCTGATCCTTGAGCTGTCCCCCCCTCCCCACTGCTCCGCTGTAATTTGTGTATCTACGGATGATCTCACAGATGCAGGAAGCTCTGGGCAGCTGAGTGTGGGAGCTGCAGCTCGGATGCGAGTGACCCCAGTGCCCAGCCCGGTGTTGCAGGACCCTTCTGCCTCCCCGGGAGAAGAGGGGCGCACCCTCCTCCCCACACAGCCGGCCACCGTCTCCCTCCGCACGACGAAAGGTAGATCATTGGCTCTCCGTGCGCAGGAGAGGCCCGAGGAGAGGGACCCCGACCCCGCGTTCGCCTCTCGCGGCGGGAGCTTGCCCTCGCGCCCGTGCAGGAAGCTCCCTAAGTGGCACGGTGTCTGCTGTAATTATAGGCCCGCCCGGCCATGCCAAGAGGAAGTCGGTTAATGCACACTTGAGTCGATTTCAAATCGGATTTCGTGAGTCCCCAGCCCGAGGGAAGGAGGCCAAGTTCTCCTCCGGAAATAAATAACGGGAAGCGCTGGCAGGCGCTGAGCACTGCAGCTCCGCGGTGGCGGCCACCGCCTGCTCCTTCCCACTTAGTGACAACCCCCTCTGTGAGCCCCGGCCTCTTTCCTCAATTTCCCGGGGGCCTCTGGGGGGGCGGCAGAACAGAGGCCACGCCAGGAATCCTGGTGCAGCGCCTACAGCATTCCAGCCCTCCTCGCCTCTGAGTCTTGATCTCACCATCTGTCAAATGGGGGCATTAGCCTGTTCGCTAGGGTGATGGGAACATGGGTGTCACGGTGTGTAGTCACACCGATGAAATATGCATGGCCTACGGGGTGCCACGCCGTGCCAGTTACTGACTGGCAAAGAGGAGGTCCTGGGCTCCCTCCAACTCTTGGTCCGGCCAGAAACAAGCCCTGGTGGCACATGTCCATCACGCCCTGTGACGATAGGAGGACAGGGATCTCTGGGAAGGAAGGGACACTGCTGCAGGTGCATCCTGGAAGACTTCCTGGAGGAGACATTTCAATTCTCTCACCTCAGAAATGACTCAAGCTGGGACTAGACAGATAGCACTGGGGTTGAAGCCATTGTCTTGCGTGAGTCTAAACTGAGTTCCGTTTCTGGAAGCACACACGGTCCCCCAGGCCCCACCAGAAGTGACTCCTGAGTACAGTGCCAGGAGTAAGCTCTGAGCACCTCCAGGAGTAATTCTCATCCTCCCCTCCCCCCCGCCACCTGCCGTGACTTGTACTCGGAAGGACAGTTGGATTGCTTCCCTTCTCTTGGGCCCAGAACTGGGGAGAAAACGAACCAGCTTGGAAACATCATATAGAGTAGCAGAAACAGCCAAAACACTGGGGTCTGTTCTTAGTCATGAAATTCAATAGAGAATCTCAGAATCACGTTAGCCAAGGGGCCTTGATAACCTGGAAATACTTCAGGCGGGGCGAATGGGCGAGTTATGGATGACACAGCCACACAAGTCCTAGTGATATATATAAAAAATAAAATAAAAGTAATATATGTGTGAATGAGTTTTAAAGAGTCAGGAAAGATGTACATAAAAATGAGAATAGTAATTATCTCCGAGGGATGGGATTATGGATGGGCTTGATTTTTTTTCCCCCTTTCATTTACCATTTGCGGCAATGAGCATGCTACGCGTTTAGAATCAGTCCCGCTCTTGAGTAGCCGGGCTGCTGTCTGGGCAGATCACGGGCGCGAGCGATGGGGTCTCCCCAGCCTCAGCTCGGGGCCGAGCAGCGTGGAGACCACCCCTGAGCCTGGCCGGCGGGAGGGAGCCCTTGGAGCAGTCCCGCGAGTCGACTGCCCATTACCTTGCAGAGTGCAGGGCTCTCCCAGGCCGGCCCAGCCCTCAAGGGCTCAGTGGACAGGACAGGGGTGGGAGAGGGGCGGTCACCAGGCTGTGGGCGGAGCCTGCTGGGGAGGGAGGAAGCAGCACATCCAGTCCACATACACACACTCACACTTCCTGTTGAGGCATGGCTCACACACATATACACACACACTTCCTGTTGAGACATGTCTCTCACACACACACACATACACACACTCAAACTTCCTGTTGAGGCATGGCTCACACACATACACACATATACATGCACATACACACACACTTCCTGTTGAGGCATGGCTCACACACATACACACATACAAACACATACACACACTCACACTTTCTGTTGAGGCATGACTCACACACATACACACATACATACACTCATACTTCCTGTTGAGGCATAGCTCACACACATATACACACATACACACACTTACACACACTCACTTCCTGTTAAGGCACGGTTCACACACACATACACACATACACACACTCACACCTCCTGTTGAGGCATGACTCACACACATACGCACACATACACGCACATACACACTCACACTTCCTGTTGAGGCATGGCTCACACACACATACGCACACAAACATACACACACTCACACTTCCTGTTGAGGCTTGGCTCATACACACACACACACACACACACACACTCATACGTGCTTCCACTCAGCAACCAGCCTAGTGAGTGAATGGTCTTTACTGGCTCAGGGTGACCAGGTCCTCCTCCAATGGTCTGATCAGGAGGAAGCACGAACAAAGGGTCCCCCCGATTGCACCTGTCCCCCACAACGCCAGGGCCTCAGCTCTCCTTGCCTCTCCCCCCAGCCCCCTACCCTCTTGCCCGAGTTCCTCCAAGGCCAATGGCTCCCTTGACCCCGTTTCTTTCCGGCGTGTGCCTCAGCACCAGGCTTGTTTGGGGGTCAATGACGTTTGCTCCTCCCACCTCCCCACTGCAGCCTTAGCCCCCGAGACTCTCATGCTCCCACCTCTGTCCAGACGAGCTGGGGGCCAGCCCTGCTCCTTCCTTTTCCGTGCCTTTGCCCAGCTGGCGTCGTTCATCCTCTGCACCATCGGGGACCTCAGTCTTCTCAGCTGCAGAAATGGGATGGTGGCATCTGACCCGCTCTGGGGCGGGGCTTGGCGACTGCGGTCCCAGTACCACACACACAATATGTGAGGAGTTAGCGGCAGGCTCCGGGCTGGATTTGCACTGCTCTCGCCCCATTAGGAACTGTCATGTTGCATCTGGGGAGGGGACTGCCTGCCACCCCAGCCTCCTGCGCTCTGAAACACTCGCCCGCCTCCTCTGGAAGGGCCCGGGGCTTCCTCCCGACTCCCTGGCTGCCAGGCCCGCCATGAACGAACACAGAGTGATCTGGCCGCCAAGCAGAGCTGGAGGGGGGGAGAGGGAGGACGCAGGTGGTGGTGCTGGAGGGAGGGAGGGAGGATGCTCGAGTCGTCCTGGACCAGTTAGAGCCTCGTTACTCGTTGAATCCCTGTAAATACACTTAGAATCTCAGAAGGGGTTCTGGGTTTAATTGGGACTTCCCTCCCCCCCACACGGAACTTACACGTAGAACCTGTAAGCCCCAGGATATGATTTAGGATTGGGGCATAGCAGGGACCATTAGTTCCGATGAAGAACTGTGGTGGGATGGGGCAGGAAGGGGGTGCTCCTAGACCGGGGTGACTGGTGCCCTTTGAAACAGCGGAGATTTAGAGTGAGGCAGGAGCACAGGGGAAACTCCACGTGAAGTCTGAAGCAGTGCTGCCTCAAGTGAAGTAAGTCAGGAGAGTCCCGGAACAGACGGCTTCCCGTACCTTCTAGACCCTTCTAGCAGCTTCCAGCATTCTCAGAGGAAATGTGGTCCTGCCTATCCCTTGATTCCAGACTTCAGGTCTCTAGCCCTGGGGGGAAAGAACATCTCTGAGGTTCTTTTCTGCTTGTTGTATTTTTGTTTTGGGGGGGCCACACTTGGTGTAGCTGGGGGATTACTCTTGCCCTTGTGCTCAGGGATCACGTTTGGTGGGGATTGGGGGGACCGTATGGGGCGCCGGGATCAGACGAAGGTCAGCTGCACATAAGGCAAACACGCTACCCACCGTTCTATCTCTCTCTCCTCCATGTTTCTGTAGTTCTAAGCAGCTGGGGTTCCCGGTGCTTCATTATGGCAGTCCCTCCCACGCCCGGTAAGGAAGGGAATTCATGGATTTCAGGAGCCTCACGACAGAATGTGGAGAAGGGGCCCCGGGTTTGGCCAGGAGAGACTCTGCAAAGGCAGGCCGACGTTCTAGGCAGTTTTCTGAGTCAGAATCAGTGCCTGAAGATACAGCATTCCTACTTCCTTGCCATCCGACACTGGGTGACCCAGATAGCTTCTCTGTGACTCAGTTTCCCCTGCACAAAGAGGGACCTGGCAGCTTGCAGCATGCGAGGAGACGGAGTGGTGCAACATCCCTGCAAAGCAAAAGTAGCACCATCTCAGGAAGAGACAAGGGCCTTCGCCCCCTTCATTGCTCCCCGAGTGAACACGGGCCAGTCGCTTTTTCTGCAGAAAACCAACTTTTCTCATCTGTAAAAGGGGGACTAAGTAATTCTGTCATTTTTTTTGTGGTTGTTTTTGTTAAAAACACTCAATAAATGGGAAAACACTTGTCCGGCTCACTGGACGGAGGCAGGGGGTAAATAACCATTTAGCTTCATTCTTGCCATTTCACTTTGTCTGTCAAGCAGTTTTCTGGCTTCTACTTGAAAACCTGTAATGACGGGCACCTCATTACCTCGCACAACACTAACAGCAGGGAACAGAGAGGTCTCGGTACCTTCAAGGACTTTCCCAAAGCCTCATGCACGTGTTATTTTTGTTTTTGTTTTTGTTTGTTTGAGGGCCACACCTGGCAATGCTCAGAGGTTTACTCCTGACCCTGCACTCAGGAATTACTCCTGGCAGTGCTTAGGGGACTATATGGGATGCTGGGGATCAAACCTAGATTGGCAGCATGAAAAACAAGCTTCTGACCCATGATACTATCTCTCCAGGCCCAGCACGCATTATTCTCCATTTCGTGAAGGCCAGGGGTCCGATAGAAAGATCAGAGATCAGGTCTCCCAGTCCACCGTGTCCTGGTGGCCACAGTGCGGCTCCCTCCCCCTTTTGTTTAACCTTTCGCAGGCCTGGCCATGCCCAGAACTTACTTCTGACTCTGTGCTCAGGGATCCCGCCTGGCAGGGCTTGGGGGACTCTATGTCCCCAGATGGACTATTTGCAAGATAAGTGCCTCGTCTGTTGCCCGATCTCTCTGGGCCCCGCCTCTCCTCCATGGAAGCTCCGTGAGTGTCAGAGAAGGTGGGCAGGTGGGTGGGAGTGCTTGAGGATGTGGGGATGTGCCCCCAGCAAGAGCTGCCTTCCCAGGGGGCTGGAGCGATAGCACAGCGGGGAGGGTGTTTGCCTTGCACGCGGCCAACCTGGGTTTGATTCCCAGCATCCCATATGGTCCCCTGAGCACCGCCAGGAGTAATTCCTGAGTGCATGAGCCAGGAGTAACTCCTGAGCATTGCTGGGTGTGACCCAAAAAGAAAAAAAAAAGAGCTGCCTTCCCAGCCTCTCATTTCATCAGCACAGACCCCAACCCTCTAGGCCCTAGAGCAAGAAGCTGTTTTCCCAGTTCCCTGCTGCATACTTCCAGCCTCCCTGTCCCCCCAATCCAGTCCCAAAGGCTAACAAGCGTTCACATGGCAGACTTGGGCTGGCTCCTTTCTGCACCCACTGGGGACGATTCAACCCTCACGGCGGCTCTCAACCTCCAGGACGCTTTGTGGTTGGTCTAGGCCAGTCCTGAGCTCCCTTGGGGGCTCCCTGTCTTTGTCCTTTGATCAGAGACTCTCATGACACCATCACCTCTCATCCCCCAGGTGCCCCGCTGTGGGGGTTTCCTCTGGTCTTCGTGCCTGCTCTGTGCCCCACCTTCCTCGGCACCACGGACTGTGCGTAGAATGACTATTGGTACTTACGCCTGGCTCTGAGCTCACTGGACGAGCCGCTCCATGGCAGAAAGAGGCCGAGAAAACAGAGCCGATACAACCTTCCCTTCCTAGAACCTGCCTGGGCACCTGGGAGGGAACTGGGGCTTGAATGGTTGAACTGGAAACGCTTGAGTTTGAGTGTGTGGGGGTGTAGGAGTGGGTCATGATCAGACGTCCCCGGGGAACCCAGCTCTGCTCTACGTGTCTGACTCTGCGATGACAAGTGAATGGTGACTAGAGCCAGGTCTGAAAAGCAGCCATGGGAAAAAAAATGATGTGTGTTCAACAGAGTAAATAGTAGACTCCGGGCTGCTGAGAAGTGTCCCTGTCTCCCTGGACTCAGATTCTGTCCCTATGTATCATAATGTCCCCAGGATCTAGCCTGCTCTCTGACACAGAATCTGCATTTTGGTGAAAATGGGTTTGGGGGCGGCGTTGGAGAGAGAGGAAGGCAGGGAAGGTGCTTGCTTTGCATGTGTAATCCCAGATTTCATCCCTGGAACTGCCTATGGTCCTGTAAGCAGCACCCGGAGTGATCCCTGAGCTCAGAGCCAGGCGTAAGCCTTGAGCACTGTTGGGTATGCCTCCCCGCCCCCAAAGGGCTTGGTGATGTCCAAGTGAGAAGAATAACACGTGTACTTGGACAATGAGGATACAGTCAAGGAACACAGATCTGCTCGTAGGAGAGTTGCCAGAGTTGGCACAAGTTTAGGGTGGCCTTTACCCGGGGTCTTCTAGCCTGCTCTGTCTCCGAGACTCGCTATACTCAGAGATGCTTTCCTGGATGGGCAGACACAGACAGGAAGTGAGTAGCTTCTTCTCCCCTGTAGGGAGGGTGGGGTGGGGACAGCGTGTGTTCAGCTTCCTGCCCAGTCCTGTTGCAGCCAGGCCTGGGCCTTCCGGTAGCATCCGCTTCTTGGAGACGCTGCCCGCCCCTCCTTCTCCCTCTCTACACATGCCGACGTGGATCCCGAGCAAACCTTTGCTGCCTTGCTGCTTGTTTAATGATTTCCCCAGGTCTCCAAATGCTTGTTATCTGAGTCACAACAAACAATCGTGGGTCTCCTAATTAAAAGCCAGCCTAAGGCCTCTCTGCTTGGGACCTGAGCTTGGCATCACCCAGATCCCAGGAAAAAAAAGAAAAGAAAAAAATTGGCAGAGGCTTTAGTAAGAATGAAATTCCCAGTTAGTCTCGGGGAGGCGGGGGGGGGGGAGGGGGAAGAGCCACTTTAGAGGAAGTGGAGGGAGTTTGGGCATGTTTTTCAAGACCGGTGAAGATTTCTCCAGCCTGCGGGTGCTCAAACTGCAATGGTGCAAATGGTTGGGACTGAGACAGGTGGATTTTGGGGGGCCGGCTTCTCTAGAAAAACGCTGGACAAGTCACTTCACCTCCTTGGGCTTCTGTAATCTCATCATAAATTAGGGAAAGGGACAGTGTGTGCCTCTGAGATCACCAGGGGGTGGACATGATAAAATCCTAGACACTTAGCAGTTTGCCTTTCAGGAGGCAAAGATGTATATCTTTCATCGAAGACTTCCGTTTCTAAATTTCTGTCTCTTGGCCCAAGAGTTGCTTAAGAGTGCAAAAAATTTTTTTGGCCCTTTAAAACAAGAAACGGGTCATTTATTTCACTCCTTGAAAAAACGGAAAAGGAAAAACTTAGTTTGAGACATTTTGGAAGATGAATGGATGAGCTCAAATCTGTTTCGCCAAACTCCTCCACTCTGTAGATGCATCGGAACATGAGAGCCAGCAAGGGAATAAAGTTTTTCTAAGGTCACACAGCAGAAGAATGCAGCATTGGGATTAGAACCCACCCAGTTCCCCCCAGTTTCCCCTGCTCCTTCTCAGAGACGGAGCTAAAATGGGGCATCGCCAGAGAATTCCAGGGAAGGAAGAAGCAACTTCTCTCGGTCACCAACCCTGGGGTTCTGTGCACCCTCTTCAGCTCAAGGCATCGATGTGTGGGGCCAAGTTTGAATACAGGAATGGGAACAGAGAATGACCCCGGCCTGCCGGGCTGACGCACATGGGCATGAGGAGGAAGTGGGGGGGGGAGTGAGGAGGAAGCAAGTATTTCCCTCGGCTTTCCAAAGGAAACCACTTTTCTTTCCTGCTAGCTGCAATTTTGTGAAAGTCATGTCAAAACAGTCATATTTATCCAATAGTGTCTCTCGCTGACTCTCCCCCTGCCTCCCCTCCCTCTCGCTCCTTCCTTTCTCTTTCAATCATACTCAAAAGGCAGAAGGGATTACGGGGCTGTGGGAAGCAGAGGTTAAGGACCGTGGACAGAGACGGGACTGTTTCCCCCCCCACTCCCCCCACCACATGCCGTTAGCTGAGCTCGGACAGATGAGTTCAGGACCACGGACAGAGACACATTCGCCGGACCCCCTGGTGAGTGAACTTCCTCAGAAGAATCTGTGTTCCAGACAGGATGTGTTTAACCCTGGTAGGGCCATTTCCTAAAGCATTCCTTTTGGGTTTTGTTTTCTTGGAAGCTGGCAGGTCCCCCTGTGATGAACATTTTTAAGGAGTTGAGAGAACCTCAGGGAAAGGTTTGTTTTTTTTTTTAATTATTTTTAATTTTTTAAATGAATCATCTTGAGATACAATTACAGACTTACAAACTTCATGATTGCATTTCAGTCAAACAATGTTTGAGTACCTATCCCTCCACCAGTGCCCACAGGAAAAGTTTTTTTTGCACAAAGGGGGAAAGGCCACTCTTTCCAATTATGGTCCCTCCTAACTCCAGACTTTTTGGAATGATAGATAACAAGACTTGGAAAAACAAAGGTGGCGTCATTAGCTGCACTGTTTGCTGACAACATTTGGGCTGTTTGGCTTCACGCTTTCTTGGACAACTGTGCCAGCCTCCCAAATATCCAAGTACTGGTCATGGGTTGGCACTGGAGCGATAGCACAGCAGGTAGGGCATTTGCCTGGCACACGGCCAGCCCAGGTTCGATTCCTCTGTCCCTCTCAGAGAGCCCGACAAGCTACTGAGAGTATCCTGCCTGCATGGCAGAGCCTGGCAAGCTCCCCGTGGCGTATTCTATATGCCAAAACCAGTAACAACAAGTCTCACAATGGAAACGTTACTGGTGCTTGCTCGAGCAAATCGATGAGCAACGGGGACAACAGTGCTACAGTGACAGTGGTCATGGGTTCACTGTCTGTCCCTGAGGATTTGGGGAAAGAGCACCAGAGTCTAGCTTTGGAGCTGACCAAGGTACTTTTGCTGAAGACTCTTACCAGCACCTTCACTTACAGGAACAACTGTTAGGACACATAATGCATCACTTTAGCTGAGAGATGCTGTGCCCATCCACAGACCAGGAGAATGAGGATTGAACTCCTACGTTTATCTTCATCCACTCCCCAATTTGTTTTCAGCACAGATATGGCATCTACCTGGAATCTGTCTTGTTAGTCACATCTTTAGAGCTCCAGCCATGTGCAGTAACTAATCTACGTCATATCTTTCCGGTGCAATTCCCAGACTTTCTCCCTTATCTAGAAACAGGCACACGTGTCTAGTGAGCATCCGAAGAACGAAGGAACTCTTGTTAGAAAGGAGAGAGAATTTAAGTTCAAGGAGGGCAGGAGCGTGTCTCTTTATTTCTTTCTTGTGGGCAATTCAACATCTCAAACAACACAGTATGTCACTCGTCAGATGGGTAAGTGTAAGAACAAGCGAGAGACCACAGGAACGAGGACTCTCTCTATTGGCTAGCTGTGGGGGGATGGTCCTTCTGGTCTTGACTGGGCTTGCTCCCGGGCTGTCGATAATAAGCAGATCCCAGCTGGTGCCGGCACAGAAAGTGGAACCAGCGCTGGACTGTGCTCTCGCAAGTGGGCCTCACTGCGGTCTCAACTGCTAAAACTCCCACCGGCCACAGCAAGTTACACGGTTGAACCAGTCTGAGTGGAGCGGGCACTTGGAGGTCACACAGCCCAAGGCACAGAGCTGGTGACCTTTTTGCAGCCGATGGTATAATATAGATGTGAGGGTCTTTCCTCACACTTTCCTCACACGTGATCTGCCTGCTCCTTGGATGACCATGCTTTTTAGATGGGACCCTAAGCCAACAGTGGGTAGAGTTTTGGGAGAGGAAGGGGTCTGGCACACAGCTGAGCACATAGGCTTCTTCCCTGATGGACTTTTGTCAGGCTCAGTAGGCTCTGGCTGGGCATGGGTCATGTGATATAAAACATGGCCCCCTAAAATCTTAGTTCTTACCCAGGATTTTAAGTGTTTTTTCATATATATTTGTTGGGCTTTTTGAGTCACACCTAGTGATGCTCAGGGGTGACTCCGGGCTCTGCATTCAGGAATTACTCCTGGTGCCCTCTCTGCTGTACTATTGCTCTGGACCCTTTCTTCCCTGGGGCCAAAAGGAGTCCCAGAATCTTGGGTGGGGTAAAGGGGAGGATTGTTTTATTGGGACGCACTCTGATGGAATTGTTTGCTTAGGTGGGGATCATACCTGAGAATGTGGATGTTTGGGATCAAAGTGCATCAGCAATGGGGTGAAGGAGGGATCCTGGGTTTGAGAATAGTCACTGTCACTGTCATTCCATTGCTCATCGATTTGCTCGAGCGGGCCACCAGTAATGTCTCCATTGTGAGACTTCTTGTTACTGTTTTTGGCATATTGAATATGCCATGGATAGCTTGTCAGGCTTTGCCGTGCAGGCGAGATACTCTCGGGAGCTTGCTGGGCTCTCCGAAAGGGGCGGAAGAATTGAACCCAGGTCGGCCACTTGTAAGGTGAACACCTTACCCGCTGTGCTACTGCTCCAGCCCTCAAGAATAGTATAATCTGGAAAAACTTATCTTGGACCTCAATTCGTACTCCCATCTGAACACTGAACTACTATTTTATGCTTGTTGCTATTCTCGGGGTCACCCCTGGGGTCTCACACATGTGCTTTGCTTTACCCTCAGCCTTCTTCCTGGCCCCTCAAGCTGTGGACTTAGTTGAATACTGTGTCGTGTTGACCCTTGTGTGCCCAGTACTAGTGTAGCATCGAAGAGAAGGACTCTCTGTTCAGGGCCAATTGGATTCAAGGATGGACCTAATCTGCCTGCTCCTTGGATGACCAAGCTTTTTAGATGGGAACCTAAACACAACATGGGATGTCAGAGGTAGGTGGATGCTTCGGGGGGTATGATGTGTTGGTATTGGGTTCTGTCTCTTTGCTTGGGGCAACCAGGTCTTATGTGAGCAGTTTTGGACAAATGATGGACAATATCAAAATTTCTGAGACTGACTGTTACTGTCATCCTGTCACTCATCAATTTGCTCGAGCAGGCACCAGTAATGTCTCCATTGTGAGACTTGTTGTTACTGTTTTTGGCATATTGAATACGCCATGGGTAGCTTGCCAGGCTCTGCTGTATGGGCGGGATACAGTAGCTTGCCAGGCTCTCTGAGAGGGGCAGAGGAATCGAACCCGGGTTGGCTGCATGCAAGGCAAATGCCCTACCCGCTGTGCTATCGTGGCAGGTGCTGAGCCTACCTTCTGCTTTTTGGGGGATAGTTCTCTCCCCACCTCCCTGCCTAGAGAGTGTCTCAGGGTCATTCACCATCCTTTGAGGCTGATGGGCAAATGGAGTGATTTTGTTGGGCGATGTGTTGTGTTGGGAACAAGGGGTGAAGGCAGATTAATTGAGAAGAGAGGCAGAATGGGTAGGTAGCAGGACTCTGACAACCAGACACTGGCATAAATGTGGAAGATGACTGAGACAGGGACCCTCTGACTGCTCTCTCTCTGCTTTTCATCCCAGAGGAAGCATCCCTGGAGATAAACCCATTGTAAAGATGTTCATGTACGAAGGCAACAGGATGTGTAAAAGTTGAGCACTGGTAGATTGAGAGAGGCCACTGACTCAAGAAGGCCCTTGTTCTTCTAATAACTCTGAGTTCTAAGCAATATATATTGAGCATAAAGTTGGGGCTTTCAATCCACGAGGATGTGAGCCCCCCCGACCCCATGCCTTTTCTCTTCTTTCTGTCTTATTCCTTAACCCTCCACAGTGACCATGCTTTGGCTCTGTCCACCCAGGGTTGGTCCCGGGCATGGGTGAATTCTGCAGGCAAGACCCCATGAGGCCAGCTCCATCACCTCCCATCACTGCACCCACAGGCAGCTGCCCACCGGCCAGTGGAGGAAGGCTGAAAACCGAGGGGTTACCACCTTGGTTCTTACGGCCAGTCTGTGGTTCTAACTGCAGGTGCAGAAACGTGGAAGAATGTTGCTTTAAAAAGTGGAGTTTCTTTGTATAACTGAGACTTAAACCTGAAAGCTTTGTAACTTTTCACATGGTGATTCAATAAAAAAAATAAATAAATTAAAAAAATAAAAAGTGGAGTTTCTGGGGCTGGAGCGATAGCACCACGGGTGTTTGCATGGAATGCAGTCAACCCGGGTTCGATTCCCAGCATCCCATATTGTCCCCTGACAATCACTAGAAATAATTCCTGAGCATCAAGAGCAGGAGTAACCCCTTTGCATCACCAGGTGTGACCCAAAAGGAAAAAAAAAAAGAAAAACTGGAGTTTCAGGGCCCAAGCAATAGTGCAGATGACACTATTGCAGTGCCCTGAAAACAAAAAGGCACTTATCTTGTAACCTGGGTTCAATCCCCAGTACACAGTCCTCTGAGTCTGTGAGGAGGGAATCCTGAGCAAAGAAGCCAGGAGTAAGCCCCGAGTACCGCCAGGTGTGGCCCCAACTCTCTCCTCCCAACCCCAAGTAAATAAATAAATGAATAAATAAGTAAAATTAAAGAAGAGATTGAGAGTCTTCATGTCAAACAATCTTAAACTCAAGTCCAGGACCCAGGTGATCCCTTGGGCTAGGGATTGATCCCTCTCCGAGTTTCAGTTTTCTTTATCAAATAGAAAACCGGCATGACAGGAGCACTAGCCCATCGTGTGAAGGTGCAGTAAGTCCATCTGGGACAAACACAGAATTCTGTTCCTTTAAATGCCAATGGCCCCGTTTGTGGGGAGGTCCGGGCCTGAGAAATTGGGCAGAGACAAACACCGACAGACCATCTCTCTCCACTGCGGGCAGCCTATCCGGCAAGGGTCGAGCTAGACAGGGGGCCAGGGTGACTGAGACTGATGCAGATGTCTGGGCTGCTTGGGGGGTGGCGTCACCTTGGTCGGGAGGTCAGGCAATGTGTCCTTGGCGGGGCGTCTCTGAAGCAGCAGGATGCTGCTCACACCCCCCCCCCCATGCTGTGTCCAAGATCCTCTTCGTCCTCATTCCAGAGTCAGCTGAGGAGCCCGACGGGGCAAGATTCAGCATCTGGGCAGTGGCTGCATCTGGGGAAGCTGCAGGGCCCTGAGTTACTTCCCTCGTCAGTCTCCACCCTCCTGGGCAGTTGCAGCGGGCAGGACAGCCAGCTCGCTGACCTGCAGGGTCTCAGAGGAGGGTCCAGTCAGGGCTTAAAAGGCTGGCATTGGGGTTGACGGTCTAGTGAGACATGTGCTTGTCTTGAACGTTCGATTCCTGGCATGGAATACGGTCCCCAGAGCACTGCCAGGAGTGACCCCTGAGCAGAGGCAGGAGAAAGTCCTAAGCACTGCTGAGTGTGGCCCACCCTTTCCCCAAAACAATCCGGGTCCTTTTTTTTTTTTTTGCTTTGGACCATACCCAGCAATGCTCTGCACTCAGGAATCACTCCTGGTGGTGCTCTGGGAACCATATGGGATGCCGGGGATCGAACCTGGGGCTGGCGGTGTGCAAGGCAAGTGTCCTACCCACTGTCCCAATCCGGTCCCAATCTAGGTCCTTTGGATGACAAAGATTCTCCCAGGCTCATTGCTGCCAGTCTCAGCTGTCCTTCCAGACCTCTTCTTGGAAGACTCACTTTCTTGCCACTGGCACTGTCACTGTTATCCCATTGCTCATCTATTTGTTCAAGTGGGCACCAATAACGTCTCCACTGTGAGACGTGTTGTTACTATTTTTGGCATGTTGAATACACCACAGGTAGCTTGCCAGGCTCTGCTCTGTGGGTGAGATATTCTCGGTATCTTGCAGGGCTCTTTGAGAGGGATGGAGGAATCGAACCCGGGTCTTCTGCATGCAAGGCAAACGCCCTACCACTGTGCTATCACTTCAGCCCTTTTAAATCACTTTCTTAAAAGTCTTTTTTACCAGTCAAGGTTGCCAAGAGGAGAGGCAGATTCAAGATTTTAATCCAAAGGTGAGTAGGGTTTGGAGAAGGAAAAGAGATCTGGAAGCGGCTAGAGTCCCAGGAGATACGGTGAAGCTACACAAACACATTTCCTTCCTGCCTCACCCACCTCTTAGAGTGGGTGAGTCTCTTCAAGATCCTCTAAGGCATTTAACCTGATGAGAAGCCGGATGCTCAGAGAGGGTTAGGTGTTTGTCTAAAGGCACACAGCACATACCTTACAGTGCAGGCACTCCGCCAGCACCAGCTAAGGGTTTCTTAACTTCTCTGTGGTTTTGTCCCCTTTGTGCCATACTCCCTCCAATTTGGCTGGCGGGGGAGGGAGTGGGGTGCATTTAAAAGTTGCCTCTGAAAGGAAGGCAGCAGATTTATGGGTTAATAAACATTTACAATGAGCTGCTGAAAAAACAGACTCAGGTAGACAGGAATTATTCATTCAAATTAACTATAAATTAAGATCAACCTAATTTAGGCCTATTAAAATGGAAAGCATATTATCTCTCATTCAAAGGAATTTGTATTTGATGCAAATAGAACAAGTTCCTAAACTTTAGAAATGTTCTTGGATTTTTCATCGGCATAGTTAACCAACAGAGAACGGACCCCCCGATTTAAAAAACAGGGGAACATAAGGAACAATAATTAGTTATGTAAATAATGTGGCATTCTTGTTTATAATTAGTTCAAGAATAAAATAAAATTCACGCATGTCACAGGACTAATTTTCGTATGCAAATGAACAATCAAAATTATAAACGGTAATAATGCAGTTTGGGAGATGTGACAGTCTCAATTTATTAGCGGAGGTGCCAGTTACAGCTGATGATGGCTGACATTGGGAGTTTTCAGAGGGGCCCAGGCCGAGAAAACATGCTCACACATCAAGAAGAGAAACTCTCGCTGAAATATTTTTTCACCAGCATGGTAGGGCCAGTGGCCTTGAAGAGCAGCCAGAGAATCCTTGAGGATGGGAAAGAGGTTGGACACCAGGGACTAAAGACTACTCAAATTCCTTGAAAAGCTTGTTCAAGAATCTGGCTGACTGGAGCAGCCAAGAGAGAGCATTCTCACCTGACCTCTAGCCTTCAGTTGTATGTTCGACCTCGGGCACACCACCCACTGGCTCCCAATTCCCCCATTTACAGTGGAGTTTTGAAGGAAAAGAGATTGGCAGTTTGGGAAGAAAAACGTTTGGGTTAGAATCTTGGTTCTACCACTTGTTAACTGTAGACCCATCTTCCTTGTCTTTCTGTGGGTAAGTTTTTCTTTTTTGCTTTTTGGGTCACACTCAGCGATGCTCAGGGGTTACTCTCTTGGCTCTGCACTCAGGAATTACTCCTGGCAGTGCTTGGGGGACCCTATGGGATGCTGGGAATCGAACCTGGGTTGGCCACGTGCAAGGCAAACACCCTACCTGCTGTGCTATCGCTCCGGCCCTTCTGTGAGTAAGTTTAACCAATCTTGATTGACAAAATGTAACACACAAGGCTTAACCTCTAACAACATGTTAGTAATCTCTTTTGCAAGGGCTTAATGGCTCCAGGGTGAGATACAACAATCTTCAGTTTCTTCTAAGGAAATATTTTTTGATCATTTTTAGCAAATTATTGATAACAAGCAATATGGAATAAACGATTGAGGGTCTGCTATAGGGGTATTGGAATATTGAATATCTGTAGCGAATCACCAGGAATAGCTTTGTAACAAGAAATACATAAAATGACAAAAAAAAAGAGAAAAAAAAAGAAAAGAATCTTGGTTCTACCACTTGCTAATTGCAGATGCTTCTTCCTTGGCTCTCTGTAAGTTTCCTCCTCTATAAAATGACAATAATAATATAAGATCTCTTTATAAGAGTTTCTGAATTAGAACTCAAAAGGATTGACACCAGCCCCCCCCCCAAAGTACAGAATCATGGAAAAAAAAAGAGAGAAAGATAACCAGAGGGTTAGGGAAAAAAAAAACCTGCTTAAAAACCTGCTTAAAGTTTGGCATTTATGAGTTCTGTGCATTATTCTAAAAATGATTTAAAAGCTTCTAATATCCCCTTTAAGTGGAACTCATAGAATGTGTGTTTGCGTTACCTAGAGAATGGGGTGGGTGTTCCTGGGCGGAATGTGTGAGACTGAAGACAGTGACACCTCTACCATCATTAACAGAACCTCTGTAAACGGTTGTGGGGGCTGGAGAGGCAGCACGGAGAGTGGGGTGCTGGCCCCGGCTTCACTAGCCGGGAGACAACACTCCTGGCACCAAGAGGGCACCCCCTCTTTCGCACACCCTGGCAGGTCAGCCTGAACCCAGCTGCTGGGGCGGGCCCTCCGTGGACCCCAGATGTGAACACACACAGCTGTCAGGCTTTGGGAAGCTCCAGAGCCTGAGAACAGTGGGGGACCCTGCAGGATTAATTGCTTCTCTGGTTCCCGGCAGGGAGGCTCGGGGGGCCCAGGCAGCTTCCTTTGGTGAAGGAGTGGAGGGTAAGGCAGGCAGGAAGCAGCCTCTGAGGCTCAGGGGGCCCCAAGGAAAGTACGTTGGCAGGGACAGGCTTATGGCAGGGGGGACAATGGCGGGATGGTCAGTCTCAGGGCCTCTTTCCACATGCACTTTTCTGATTTTTTTCCCCCTGATCTATCCTGCCACTCTGTGTCTCTCCTTTTTTTGTTTTTATTTTTTTGGCTTTTTTGGTCACACCCGGCGATGCACAGGGGTTACTCTTGGCTCATGCACTCAGAAATTACTCCTGGTGGTGCTTTGGAACCTTACGGGATGCTGGGAATTGAACCAGGGTCAGGTGCATGCAAGGCGAACTCCCTACCCGCTGGGCTTATCGCTCCAGCCCCCCACTCTGTGTCTCTTAATTGGTGCATTTAGCCCACTGACATCCAGAGAGATTATGGTTACTGGATTTTGTCCCATCTTTCTGCAGGAGTTTGGTGGATTTGAGGGGCTTGTCTTAAAGTAGCTCATTTATTTTTCCTTGTAACCATGGTTTTGAGTCTATGGAGTTCCTGAGTTGCTTGTCTGTGAAGCTGTGTGTTGTTCCTTCAGCTATGAATGAGAGTCTGGCGTAAAGTATTCTTGGTGAGGTGTTTATTTCATTGAGTTTTTTCACTATATTCCCCCCCGCCCCCCCCCCACTGTCTTCGGGCCCTGAGGGTTTCGTCAGATAAGTCTGCTGTAAATCTTAAGGATGCTCCTTTATAAGCAATTTTCTTCTTTGATCTCACGGCTTCCAGTATTCTATCTCTATGGGTTTCGTCATTCTGATTAGGATGTAACATGGAGTGTTTTTATTTGGATTTCTTGTAGCCGGTACTCTTTGAACCTCCTGGATCTGGGTGCATGCCCCCCTCAGCTGTGGGAACTTCTCAGCAAAGCTGGCTTTGACGGTCGCTTCTTTCACATGCGCTTCAGAAGAATGCGGCCGGCATATGGAGGTGGTCCAGGAGGCTCTTTTGGCCCTATGCCCTTTGCATGGCTGCCTCTCTGTTCTCTCTTCCATGGAGATTTTTTTGTTGGGTTCCTGAAATATATTTTGCTCTGGCAGTGCCATTTGGTATGAACTGGGCAGTTGCAGCTGCTTCTGACCGCACGATGCCGGGGTCTTGCGGGGAAGAGAGACCTCACCACATACCAGCACTGATGGAGGCACCTTTACAAAAATCTCGTTGGGGCATCTAGGGGAGCAGGGCCTGGCATCCAGCAGGAGGGCCAGGAAGAGTGAGAGGCAATGTCACTCAGGATCAGGGGGAAGCCCTTCACCTCCTGAAGCCTTTGCTTTCCGGTCTGTAGGATGGGCTTGGAGCACTGCCCACACCCCCGGGAATCTGTGAGGATGGAGGGAGAGTCTGGGGGCCAGACGGGTGTGTGTGCCCAGGACAGCCTTGCTCCCGGGCACTTGCTCTCCGGGGGAAAGCATGTGGGTGGATTTGCTCACTGTTGCCCAAGGCCCCACAGAGGATGTGAGCCCAGCATCTGCAATGCTCAGAGGGTGAGGCAGGAAGAAGAGAAAACCCACTCAGTGATGGGACAGGGGACAGGGAGGAAGGGAGAGAGAAAAAGGATGGGAAGGAGAGAGAGAGAGGGAAAGAGAGGTCACTCTGGGCAGGTTTGTAGGACCATATCCAGTACTGGGGGTTGACCCCGGGCAAGAGCCCTACCTGCTGAACTACCATTCTGCCCCCCCCCCCGTCACCCCACCCAATATTCCTTCTTTGTTCCCCAAAATATTTTGGGATGATGTTTGGTGTACACCCAGCAGTGCTCAGGGCTCACTCCTGGTGCTGTGTTCAGGGGTCATTTCTGGTGGTGCTTGGGGGAGCCACACGTGTTGGTTCCAGGGGACTTGACCAGAGTTGGGTAGATGAAGGCAAACACCTAAACTCCTAGAGATAAAGTATATTAAACTTAAGAGTAAAACAAAGGCCATGATCTGTTCATGGAAAGGCATCATTGAGAAGCAATGGGAAAATTAGGCGCAGAAGCAGATAGCTAGAGGCAGGACCACTGAGTGGCCCATCCTGGGAGCTGGGCAAAGATGAATAGGTCATAAATCATAAAGTTATGACAAGAAGAGAGGGGAGAGCCAGGCCCATCTTGCTGCTTGAGCAGGAATAGAACGGGGCTATAGAAACAATTAGTAAATTAGTCTATCTGGAACTTACGGTCAAATGGATTAATCACTGGTTTTATCAATCAGTGCGTATGTCAGCAGCCACTGTGTCTGTCAGATGAGAAAACTGCACCCACGGAATCAGGGAACCCTGTATATAACCTTTATAGGCTCGGTGTGAGCTAAGCACAGGGCTCGGCCCCGGGGATATTAGTCACTCTGAGTCCACATGCACAATTCCAGCCGGCTTACCCTCTGATTTCTCATGTTTGCATTTGTTTCCTGGTCAGATTTCTGTTCCAGAGAGAGTGGACAAGGAGAAGTGAACCTAGGCTCTGTACTCTTGAGGAAGAATGCAGGACAAGAGTGCAGAGCGGTCTCTGAGGCGCTCTTTCTCATGAGGAAATCAGATTCTCCTACAGAGAAATGGGCAAAAGGAGTGAATCGGTGTTCCACCAAAACGGATGTCAAAATGAGCGCTGGACACGAGTGCTCCCTTTCAGGAGGGAATGGGAAAATGCAGATAAAAATGGTGTTTTTCTGCTGTGCCTCACACACCTTTTAGCCATAATGATGACAATATTTAAGAATCTAGAAAATATCACCTTTTGGTTGGAATGTAGAATAACCGGCACTATTACCCATTGCTAGTGGGAGACTAAATTGATACAATCGTTTGGAAAACCTGTTTGCCTGCATCTCCGAAAGCCCAACTTTTGCATATCCTATGACCGAGCAATTTTACTTCTTGGTATAAATCCAAGAGAAATACATACATATGTGCACCAGGAGACTTGTAAAGGGAAGTTTATTGCAGCACTATTTGTATTAGTCCCAAGTAGAAACAACCCGAATGCTCGCCATGGAAGCTCTGCTAAATAAATCTTGGCACATTCATAGAGTAGAAAACTAAGCACCCTTGATAATGAACTAACCAGAGATACATTAAAAAAAAAGATCAATCCCTAACATCATTTTGAGTAAAAGAAGGCAGACATAAACAAATGCATTACCATGTGAGGTTTCCTAAATGAAAAGTCCAACAGCTGGAAAAATTCTTCTTTTTTTTTCTTTTTGGGTCACACCCGGCAATGCACAGGAGTTACTCCTGGCTCTGCACTCAGGAATCAACCCTAGTGGTGTTCAGGGGACCATATGTGATGCTGGGAATTGAACCTGGGTCGGCTGCATGCAAGGCAAACGCCCTACCTGTTGTGTTATCGCTCCAGCCCCTGGAAAAATTCATCTTAAGGAGTGGTTATTCCTGGCAGGGGTGGGGTGGGTAGAGACTTGGAGCTATATCTCCTGGAGCTGGGGCGGGTGTGTCTCTTGAATTCAGTGCTGATTATACATGTGTATTCGGTTTGGGAAAATTCATCGAATGGCACACTGTGGTTTACCTCTCCCGTGTAGTTATGTTTTGATGGGATGGGTGTGAACATATGTAGAGAGGAGGTTGTGCGGGGAGGACGCAGAATCAAGGGAGAGTGCCCTGGTCTTCACAGGTTGTCTGTTCTGTATCCTAGTACCCGCCAGAGTCCTGGGGGTGACCTGCCATTGTCAAATAAGGAAACTGGGATCTCTTTCTCCTTATCTGTAGCCCTGCACTGTAGCACTGTCGTCCCGTTGTTCATCGATTTGCTCGAGCGGGCACCAGGAACGTCTCCATTGTGAGACTTGTTATTGTTTTTGGCATATCGACTACGCCATGGGTAGCTAGCCAGGCTGTGTCATGCGGGCCAGATACTCTCGGTAGCTTGCCGGGTTCTCTGAGAGGGACAGAGGAATCGAACCCGGGTCGGCCATGTGCAAGGAAAACGCCCTACCCGCTGTGCTATCGCTCCAGTCCTGATCTGCTCATGGAAAACGAGAACTTCTTTTCCCATTCCTCCCTGCCAGTGAATTCCTCCTTTGTGGCACCTTTCTTTCCTCCCTCCCGGAGTTAAGCGCCTCTCTGTTTATTTCCATCCGAGCTCCCTTTCAAATCCTGGGCTCCCAAGGCCAGACAGGGAGGGGCCCTGGCTTCCACCTTTGTGAATCCCACCGCCCTCCTCCTGAGTTCTGCAGGGGGAGCATGAAATATTTAAAAGCTCAAATTGAAATCCTGTTAGTGCGAGGTCTTGTAAAAACCAACTTCTTCAGCCCCAGAACATCGCTATCTGTTTGCTGGTATCACTTAGGGGCCCCGGCTTTCCAAACCATTGACTGAACCTTTCTGTCAATCCAACACTTTTAGGGTAATTTAACTTAATAATACCTTTGTCGGCACTGGCGCCTTTATCTGAAGGGTGATTACCATAGAAGTTATTTTAGGTTGTTTAATGGAATGTAGTAAATTCTCAATTGACAGGGCAGAGCCTTGGAATGGCTTTTCAAAGTGTTTACCTTTCAAAAGCTTCCCCTCACTTTACCAAACTTACTACTTCGAGCCGGTGAAGACTTCATAAATTATTAGCAATTGTTCTCTCCACCCCCCCTCCCTGTTCACATGCATCATTAATTCTTTGTAAAAAGTTCAAACTGTCCGGGCTTAATTGTTATCACTGGGAGAACTGCTGGAAATGGATGCGGGCTCTATTATTTCTGTCAGAAATTTTGACTTATTGCACTGGATATTTTACCCATCACATCATATTTTCAGTAAAAGAGAGCGAAAAAGAAGAAGGGAGCAGGGGAAAGGAACATAAATGCTTCTCCTTGAAACAATAATAATAATAATACATAGATTTCTGGGGGAGAAAAGTCAAGGATCCAGGTGACAAAATAATAGTTCCAATCTCCGCAAGAGAGTGGAGGAGGAGGACAGCATTGAGGGAAGTTTATATGATAAAGTGTGTCGGCTTGAACTGTAATTTTCCTTTAAAACTTGAAGATCATATCATCCCCAAAGTCTAGTATTTAATAATTCGGAGATGTTGAAATTGTGCGTGTCCAACTTCCCAAGATATTGAAATTATTTTTTTTTAGGATGAACTTGATCCAGCCGTTCACTAGTGAGGACTGATTGTAGGTGGAACATCTTAGGATAATAAAAGATGCTGAAAATAGCTTAGACGTAGCTAACCTCTGTCATCTTTGGTCTGAGCTTCCAGTGTGTGAGCACTGCCAGAACAGCTCATGGACATGGCCTCCTTTAATCCTCATGCCCTGCTAAACGTGACACTAGTATTAGCTTTAGTTTATACCTGCGAAGCACACTGAGAAGTTCAGTGCTTTTCTCGGGGGACACACAGCTGGAAGGTGCCCGAATCAAGCTTTGAACCCAGGGAGCCTACACTCCTACACTCCAAGCAAGATACACTAAGCTTGGAGCTTAAGTATCTTGTTTTCCACCTCAAGACCCTGTCATTGGCTCTTCTGCTCCAGCGGGGTCCAACAATGCTGGAGAGTTCATTAGCATGCCTGTGTCAGAGAGCAGAATTTGAAAGATGACCCAAGGAAGGGTCCCTAAGAAAGGTGCCTTCTTCCTCTTCCAGCATCTTGACGTCCAAAGCCATCCAGTCCAAGGGGAGGATTTCTTAGGCGATCAAGGCAAGAAGTCCAGTGTTGGGGGTGCTGAGCACAGAGAATAGTGCCCTCAAGGCATTTCTATCGAGATTGCAACGTGGGTCAGTCAACGGTTTCTTCCAGGTCACATCATCTAGGTCAGCCCTGAGGTCCTGACCTAATCCTGGATCCAGACTCTTCTCTTGCTTGATGGCAAGTTAAGACTTGCTAGAGGCAAAGGAGGCAGGCAAGTCACCTGATCCTAGCATGTTGCGTGGAGACCGTCTGGGCGGTGGTCTCTGAGGTCGTCATGTTTGGGAGAGAGAGAGAGGAAGAGAAGGGGCACCGGCCTCTGTTTTCACACCTCCAGCCTGACTTCTTTTCCTATGCATGAGTGCTTTCCAAACTATTTTTTTTTTTTTTGCTTTTTGGGTCACGCCTGGCGATGCACAGGGGTTACTCCTGGCTTTGCACTCAGGAATTACCCCTGGCAGTGCTAGGGGACCATATGGGATGCTGGGAATCGAACCCGGGTCGGCCGCGTGCAAGGCAAACGCCCTACCCGCTGTGCTATTGCTCCAGCCCCTCCAAACTATTTTTGATTTGTGCTTTCACTCGCTCCTGCACACAGGAAGCAGCAGAGGGACTAATCCCAGGGCAGGTTGCATCCAACTTTTGTGTTCATCAGTGGAGTCACAGCAACACTTGAAAAGGACTCTGAGGGGAGTCTTTACACTGTGACGATTGGCCTCTCCCCTACGAGAGACACTTACTGCATTTCCACCAGCAACCCACTGGACTATTATAACCAACACACACCCAACACGGAGCTTTGGTCTATATTGGGTATTATATTTGTCTCAGACCTTTCATTTTCTTTCAAGAGCAGAAATAATGTAAAAAAGTTAGCTCCATCTGTATTACTTTCCATGAGCCCATTCATTTGCTTCCTGATCCAGAAATATGGTCCCATCCCAAACTTGGTGTTGATCATGTTTTAAAAATATTTTTACTACATATGTGTCCATAAATAATACATGGTATTGTTTTGCATATTCTTAGATTTATATCCATCATATTATACCATATGTATCTTTCCACAACTTTTATTTTTAAGTACATTTTATGTTTTTTAAAAAGGTTTATACATGTTGATGTATGTAACGCTTATCATTCATTTTAATTTCTATATGGGATTTTATTGTATTAATATACCAACCGTAATTTCTTCTTTTACTCCATTAAGGAGCGCGTAGATTTTTCCCAGTTTCTGTACGCATCTCTTGGTGCACATATGAAAGAGTTTTTAAGGTATATGCTCGGAAGTAGAATTTCTAGGTGCATGGTTATGCATATTATAATGTCTACAGGGCATTGCCAAATTGTTCCCCAAAATGGGTGTACGAATTTACACTTCTACCAGTAGATGAAAGTTCTTGCCAACAATTGGCATTGTCAGATGGCTTAATATTTTCCAATCTGATGGGTGTAAAATGATATCTCTTTGTGGATTTAATTTGCATTTCCCTGATTACTGGCGGGATAGTACATCTTTCCATATGTTCATTGGCCATTTATTTTTCTCTTTTGTCAATTCATTTTTATGCCATTTCCCCTATAGTGTTATTTGTTTCTATTTTGCAAACCAGTGGAAATATATTCTTCTTACTAATATTTTGTGATTATATGAAGTGAAGATTTTTTTTCCCTATCAGTAGGAATCTTGTCTTTCAATGTTGTATGGGATATTAATTTTTATTTTATGATTTGTATCTGGTTTATTTATATAGTCCATTCCAAAGGAGCAAGATATTGTTTTATAACTCATTGCACAATTTAAAAAGTTTTATTTTCCTAGTAGGCCTTCAGTCAACCTAGAATTTATTTTTTTGTATAATGTTTTAGGTAGGGATGGAATTTTGTTTCACTCACGATTAAACAGATATTAGAAATATATTTATTTATTATTTTCAGAAATGTTTTGTATTTTTCATGAAATGGTTTCTCTAATTGTTTATTAGATTTTATTTCTGGATATTTAATGTTTTAAATGTTATAAATGTTAGTATAATTTCATAATTTTCTCATGTTTTGTTTTCTATTTGTTTATGCTGGTATATAGATGTATAAAAAGATCTTTGTATGGTGACCTTGTATTTGTGACATTGCTAAGTTGAAGTAGTGTTAATAATTTTTAAATTATTCTGGGTTTTCTTCATGCACAATGATGTCAACAGTGAATAAATATAATTTTATTGCTTCACACCCAATTCTTAAGCCCTTATTGTTTTTCTTTTGGTGTCTCTAGTGAGAGTCACTGTACACTGCTGATTAGAACTGCTGATAGCAGTCATTCTTGTCTCTTCCTTGTTTTGTGGGAAAACCTTTTGATATTTTACCACTAAGAACAATGTTATGTTTTAATATTTAAAATCAGATTGGGATATCCTCTATTTCTAGTGAGAAATTTTCATCACAAACATACATTATAGTCAGATGATATTACACATCTAAAGACATGACCTCTTAGTACCTGTGTTGCAAACCATAATGTGCAAAAGAAGAAAGGAAGGTGAGAAAGGGAAGTGGTGGGGGACGGTGGGAGGGAAAATGGGGACATTGGTGGTAAGAAATGTACACTGGTGGAGAGATGGGTGTTGGAACATTGTATGACTGAAACCCAATATGAATAGCTTTGTGATTGTCTATCTCACATATGGTGATTCATAGAAGAAGGAGGAGGAGAAGAAGGAGGAGGAGGAGGAAAAGAAAGAGGAGAAGGAGAAGGAGGAGGAAAAGAAGGAGGAGAAGGAGGAAGAGAAGGAGGAGAAGGAGGAGGAGGAGGAAAAGAAGGAGAAGAAGGAGGAAGAGAAGGAGGAGAAGGAGGAGGAGGAGGAAAAGAAGGAGGAGAAGGAGGAAGAGAAGGAGGAGAAGGAGGAGGTAAGGAGGAGGAGGAGGAGGAGGAGGAGAAGGAGGAGGAGAAGGAGAAGAAGGAGGAGGAGAAGGAGAAGAAGAAGAAGAAGAAGAAGAAGAAGAAGAAGAAGAAGAAGAAGAAGAAGAAGAAGAAGAAGAAGAAGAAAAGAAGAAGACTGATCTGCACATTGTATATATTGTATATCTGGAGAAAAAATAATTAGTTATGATGTATTATAATTTTAATCTATCCATTGAATTGGTTTGCAAGCTTGTTTTCTTAAATAAAAATTCTAATAACAAAGATTTCATTGAATTTACTTGGGCTTGTTGTTGAAAATCAGCTCACCAAATACATGTGGATCTAGACTCTTAATTATTTTCCCCCTCTGAGTTGATTGAAATAGAGTTGTCACAGAATGTTGCATAACTTTTAGATGTACAAACTATTTTTTGCCACTTCTGGTGGTACTTAGGGCTTACTCGTCTCTGTGCTCAGGGATCTTTCCTGGAGGGCACAGTGGGGTGCCAGAATTGAACCTGTGTCTTCTGTGGGCAGAGAAAATGCTCTACCTGCTGTGCTCTAGCTCTCGCTCCTAAAGTGTACAAACTCCTAATCTGACCCATTTGCACACTGCAAGATGACTATCACCACGGCATTAGCTACTGCTTCCTTTTTTTGTGGTGGAAACATTTGAGATTTATTTATTTATGTATTTATGTATTTGCTTTTTTGGTCACACCCGGCAATGCTCAGGAGTTATTTCTGGCTCTGCACTCAGGAATTACTCCTGGCAGTACTTGGGGGACCCTATGGGATGCTGGGAATCAAACCCGGGTCGGCTGCGAGCAAGGCAAATGCTCTACCCGCTGTGCTATCGCTCCAGTCCCGAGATTTATTCTTCTAGCAGCATTCAAGTCTATGACATGGAATTAGTAGCTTTAATCACTGTATTGTATATCAGATTGTCGAGCCTGCTCATCCTCAAACTTCGAGTTTGTCCCTTGGACCAGTATTTCCCTCTCATCCCTACCCCCCAAGCCCTCAGAAAACCACCACTCTATGTTCTGATTCTCCGAGTTTGTCTTGCTTAGATTCCACGTGAAAGTGTTATATTAAATTTTTCCTTTTATCTCTTTTTATTTTTTTTGTGTTGTGGGGGGTGGAGAGGTGGGGCATGTCTGGGCTACTCCTGGCTCAGTGCTTGGGCATTGCCCCTGATAGTGCTCCCAGACGGGAACCGTGTGGTACTGGGGAACAAACCCGGCCTTCCCACGTGCCAGTCAAGTGCTCAGCCGGTGGAGCTATCTCTCAGTCCCATATTTTTCCCCCATATTTTATTTCTATAAAATTGTTCACAATAATTCATTACATTTAATATTCAAACACCAATCCCACCACCATGGCACCTTCCCACTACCATATTTTGTTCCCCCAAAGCAGAACAAAACAATTAATTTTGTATTGCTTGTTATGAATAATTTGCTAAAAATGGTCCAATAATGTTTCCTTAGAGGAAAGTGTGTGAATATTGTTGTATTTCATCCGGGAGCCATTGGGCTCTTGTATAAGAGATTACAAACATGTTTGTTAAACCCAATCAATGTTGTGCACTACTGTTGGTATATCAGTGGGGTAGAGTATGAGAGGCTGCGGGGCCACAAATGCAGCCGTGTACTCCAGGAATTCTAAAACCTAGAATACGATTATAGAGCATATTCACTCGTGGGGAAGGCCTCTGTCGCTCTCTTCCGGGAGCTTTATTTCTGAGTCTCTGGGTCATGGCTGTGGTTGAGATTAGATGGCCCCAGGGGCAGTTTGTGGGTGGGCTGCCAAGCTACTGGTAAACTCGGGACATGGGGAGGGTAGGATACTCATTCCCACTCCTAGTGAGCTTGGAGATTTCAGCCACCGGTCCGGTATACCTAGTTTTTTTTCTGAAGGTTCTCTCATGGGTGAGGCTTGTCTGTGCCTACGGAAAGTGGCTGTGAGCATGGTGGTGGTTGGGTTCTGGAAGCTTCTGGCTGCCAGGGCTCTGTTAGGGTGGGGAGGGAGACTCACCCAACCCCCTCCGAGTTGCCCTGGTGAAGCAGCCAGCCCCATATTTTTCAATCTGGCTTACTTTAATTAACATTATGTCTTCAGGATTCATCGAAGTTGTAAGTGGCAGTACACGCTTAAACATACCTAAACATGTGAATGTTATTTAGTCACAAAGAAATATGAAATGAAATAGAAATATGAAATGGAATAATCACAAAATAGAAATATGTAGGATCTAAATTATAAAAGTTATTGGCATTAATTTTAATAATATTGGGTTTTATATCTTTAATTTCTGTAGGATCTGTTGTGCTATCCCCCCACCTTTTACAGATCTTGAAACTTTGTGATATCCTTATTTTCCTGGCTGGTTTGGCTATAGGCTTATCAATTTTATAGATCTTTTCAGATGATCAGTTTTTGGTTGTATTACTTAGTACTTATTTGCTTTGTATTTTATTGCATTTTACTACCATATTTATTATCCTTCTTCCCACTTATTTGAGATTTAATTTGCACTATTTTTCTGGCTCCTTAAGGTAGGCACTTAGATAATTGATTTTAGAACCCCTTCTTTTTAATAGAAACACTCAAAGCTATTAATTTCCCTCTAGCCACTACTTTACCAGTATTAAAATGATGATATATTATCTTTATTTAATAGTTTTATTTACTTATAATCAATATACAATATATTAGACTCTTAAAAGTAGTATGATTTAATGTTCTGACATGTGTATTTACCTTTGAAATCATTACTGCAGTAAAGATAAATGAGCATATTCATCACACTCAAAGTATTCTTGTACTCTTCTCAAATTCCATCCTTCAAAACAAACTCTGACTTCTTTTGCATTATAATATGTTGTATAAGCAACCTATTGTATTAATTCTGTGTGTGCTTTTCTGAGGGGGAGGGTTTTGCACCAGACCCAGCAGTGCTCACGAGCTTCTCCTGAGTATGTTCAGGGGTCATGCTAGGGGGTCCTCGGGCAACCATATGTGGTGTCAGGGATCGAACCAGTGCCACTTGCACGGAAGGCAAATGATATCTCGGGTGCTATTTATCGGGTCTCATGCGCACACAATTTCATTCTTGTTTCTTGACACACACTGGAATGATTTTGAGACTCATCTCTGATGTCATACGTGTTAACAGTCACTCTTGCTGCGCATGACCTTTCATTGCATGGCTGTATCACAACTGATCCCCTCCCTGTCTGATTGCATGAGGGTAGTTTTTAGCTTGGGGCAGTTATAATCAAGCTGCCTCAACGTTTCTGTTTTTTTTTTTTTTTTTGCTTTTTGGGTCACACCCAGCGATGCTCAGGGGTTACTCCTGGCTTTGCACTCAGGAATTACTCCTGGCGGTGCTTGGGGGACCATATGGGATGCCGGGGATCGAACCCGGGTTGGCCGCGTGCAAGGCAAACGCCCTACCCGCTGTCCTATCGCTCCGGCCCCGCCTCAACGTTTCTGTATGACAATCCTTTTATTTCTTTTAGGCGAATGACCTAGGAGTGAAATGGCTTGGTCATACGGCCCATGCATATTTCATATTTCACTCTTTAATTAAGGACTGGATTCTTTTCCAACGTGGTTGTTCTAGTTACATTGCTAGACAGTGAATTAGGGTTCCAGTGACTTAACTTTTGCTTTTGTCTGTTTGCTTGTTTTCTGATTTTTGTTATGGGCCACACCTGGAGTGCTGAGGGACCATCCCCATGTGCTTCAGGAACTGTGCTAGACATCAGCGTGGGGGTCTTGCGTCCAAGCCTGTGCTCCAGCCCTTTGAACCACCTGGGGGTCCTGCTGGACATAATTGTCAACAATTGGTGTGGCCTGTCTTTTGTAATCATTTTAGCAAGTGTGGAATGGTGTATTAATGTGGTTTTCACTTGAATTTTCCTAATGACTGTTCACACGTTGAACTTCTCTGTGTACTTGTTTTGTGATTTCTCTATCAATTATTTGATGAAATGGTTTGCTCTCTTTTTGTTGCACATCCTTTCTGATATGCAAATTTTTAAACTCCTTCACAGTTTTGGTTCCAGTTCTTTATCAACTATGTAATAGGCCAGTATTTTTGTGGTTTGCATTTTCCTTATTTGGGACAGTCTTTTATTTTTCTTTCTTCTTTTTTTGCCTTTGGGGAGACAGCTGGCAGAACTCAGGGCTTACTCCTGTATCTGCACTCAGAATCACTTAGGGATTGAAGTGGGGTTGGTCACATGCAAGGCAAAGACCTAAATCCTGTACTATCTTTCTGGCCTGACAGTATTTTAAAGAGAAAATGTATAAAATTTCAAAGAAGTCCAATTTATTGTTTTTTTTTAAATATATAAAAACAGCCCATGCTTTTACTATCTTATCTAAGGATAATCTTTGTCTAACTAAAAGTTTCCCAGCATGGCACTAATACCATTTTGTTGTTGTTGTTTTGTTTTGAGACCACACCCAGCGTGCTCAAGGGTTACTACTGAGTCTGTACTCAGGGATCAGTCCTGGCAGTGCTCAGAGGACCATATGGGATGCCCAGGATCAAACCCGGGTTGGCTGCATGCAAGGCAAATGCCCTCCCTGCTGTACTATTAATCCAGCCCCACAATAACCATGTTGGGTTGGATAATGTTGTTGGGGACTGTCCTAGCCACTGTGAAATGTTTAGCCACATCTCTGGCTTCTAGATGGCTGTAGAAATTGTCCCCTGGTAAGTTTTGACAAGTAATATATCTCCAGATATTTCCAAACGTCCTTGCAGGAAGAGGGGGTCAAGGCAGGATGTGGGGTGGAGGGAAACTGGGGACATTGGTGGTGAAAAATTTGCACTGGTGAAGGGATGGGTGCTGGAACTTTGTATGACTGAAACTCAATCATGAACAATTTTGTAACTGCATATCTCACGGTGATTCAATAAAATCACTGTACCACTGTATCACTATCATCCTGTTGTTGTCTATTTACTCGAGCAGGCACCAGTAATGTCTCTATTACACTCAGCCCTGAGATCTTAGCAGCCTCTTCTTACTCGTCTTTCCGAATGATTGGAGGCTCTTTCAGGGTCAGGGGGGTGAGACCTATCGTTACTGGTTTTGGCATATCGAATACATCACAGGTAGCTTGCCAGGCTCTGCCGTGCGGGCGGGATACTCTCAGTAGCTTGCCGGGCTCTCCGAGAGGTAATGTATATATCTTTTACTGTATCTGGGATGTGAATACGCCATGGGGATCTTGCAAGGCTCTCCTGTGCAAGCAATAGACTCAATGGATTCAATAAAATGAATAAATAAATTCCAAAAAAAGGAAAGCAAGACTGAGAATGCACTCTCTTCCAAGAGTAAAGTCCTATGGTAAGTTCTGCCTGTTTCTCTTTTAACCATTTGGGTTCCATTGCAAAACCTGTGTGGTTTTATCACCCACAGAGCCCTCCACTGACAGCTAAACTCTTGCTGTAAGATTTCTCTCCTTACATATTTGTCCTTTAAATCCCCAGCTGCTTTTCCAACCCTCTGCACTCACCTTCTGCATCTTGATCTGGCTAACGTTTTATTTCCACTGTTACCTGCCTCTCTAACTGAAGCTTGAGGAGTGTCCCCTGCTTAGAAGGGAACAAACACACAATTTTAACCACTTTTAGTTTTGAAAAAACATCAGGATTATATTATTTGGGGTGTGGGGAGAAGGTGGGGGTCTCCCAAATGGTGCTCTGAAGTCCGGGGAGCCCCTTTCGGGCAATTCTCTGTCATTTGGGCTGGTAGTTCAACCCAAGAGTCAGAGGAATTGGAGTTGCCTGGCATTTGTGATGTCAGGGTCTACTCAGACTCCCAGTGATGCTCAGGGGACCTGATGGTGCTGAGGATAGAAATGGAGTCTACTGGCTGGAAAACACTGTGCCTTAACCCCGTACCACCTCTCCAGTGGCAGGACGACACTTTATTGTACTGTTAACTAGTTTTTATTTTATGATACCTAGGGATTACATTTGCTATCTGCAGCAATGTTCACTCCTCTACCATTCCCCAAAACCGGTATCTGAGATGCTAGTTTTATGTCCCTTTACTTTTTATTTTACCATGTGCACTGATTCTACTTTTGCCTGAACTGATTCCAATTTCCCGGTGAAATTATTCATCTTTTAGATAATCTCATGTATCATGATCTTCATTTTATTTTCCATATCAACAATTAGAGTTAGTTGAAAGCCATTTCGTTCGTTGACTGCTCATTCTGATCTGGACCCACTGTGGGTTTGCTTCTTTTTTTTTTTAATTTATTTTATTGAATCACCAAGTGGAAAGTTACAAAGTTCTCAGGCTTATATCTCAGTTACACAATGCTCAAACACCCATCCCTTCACCAGTGCCCATATTCCACCACCAATAAAAACAAAAACAAAGGCAAAAACAAAACAAACAAACAAACAAACAAACAGTATACATCCCACCCCTCACCCCCCAACCCACCCCGTACGTGAGTGATAATTTCACTTCCTTTTCTCTTTACCTTGATTACATTCCAGATTTCAGCACATAACTCACTATTGTTGTTAGAGTTTCAAAACAGACTCACTATTTTTGTTGGAATTTATCCCCCAAGAATACAGCTCTATTAACAGGGAAATATTTGATAATAAGTTTTCCACTGATGAGAATGAAGAGATAAAATGTCGGTTTACAATTTCTGTATTATAGTAATTAAATCCGCGAAGATTTAAGTTTGAAAATGAATCATTTCCCTTCCTGGAACAGCATGTAGCCAAAGTTAGTTCACAGTCTCCATACATGGGTGCAAGCACTTGCTGGAACCCCAATTCCTAAAGCTGTCTCTGGTTCCCACTCGTTCCACATCCACTGGCTCTGCAGAGGCATGGGCACCCGGGCCGAAAACCCGGCCGGCCGGAGCCGAGCACCGGCCCCGTCTCGGGTTTGCTTCTGATGTCTGTTGGGTTTCTTGCCGCTGTCACGGGATGCTGCAAATTCATATGTCCGGTACGTTCTGATTTTCTGGGGCAAATTAGAAATAATTGAACAAATGATGCTTGAAATTCTGCTCTCCTCTGCAAGAGAGCACTTTCCTTAACTCTTTTAGACAGACGGTCACATTCTAACCAATGTTCGGTCAGGGCTTGGCTGCAGTTTTGCGACAATCCTATATGATTTGCCATTGTTTGTTCTGTAAGATTCTCTATCATGAGGGTTTTTTTTTTTTTGCTTTTTGGGTCACACCCAGCAATGCTTAGGGGTTATTCCTGGCTCTGCCCTCAGGAATTACTCCTGGCGGTGCTTGGGGGACCATTTGGGATGATCCTGGGGATCGAATCCGGGTCGGCCACATGCAAGGCAAACGCCCTCCCCGCTGTGCTATCGCTCCGGCATCCATCTATCGTGAGTTTTTTTTTTTAACCTTTGGTTTTGAGTTCACACCTGTTGGTTTCTAGGGCTGACTCCTGGCTCTGTGCTCTGGGATCTCTCCTGTCAGTGCTCAGGGGGATCATTAGTAGTGCTAGAGATCAGATGAGGGTTGGCTGTGTGCAAGACAAGTGCCTATACCCCTGGCCTGTCTCTCTAGCACATCTCTAGTGTTATTCACTGAGAGCGAGACAGCTGTTTGATCCTCAGGCTGTCTAAAGACTCAAGATGATTCTATCGTACCCTTTGGAAATATTCATGGAACATTTTAGCCTCATGCATCCACCCCTTTCACATTTGGCTGATGTCTTAAAGTCCATCTACGTCCTGTGGCTTCTCAGTCCCTAATTTCTACTCTAGTTTCGTTTGAAATGAAAAGTTTCTGCTGATCCCATTACAACCACCCGCCTTCTTCTTTGCTTCTGTCTGAGGGAACAAAAATCCTCCATCTGAGCCTAAGATCAAGAAATGTCCCAGGAGAAAAGAGCAGTTACCTACCCTTGCCTCCCTCTCGGTGGTTTTTCCTTTTGTCCTGGAATTGGACTCAACGTATCTTTCTCTGCACTCACCCAACATTCTTGATTCTTTCCCAAAGTATGATTTACCTCATTCATTCAGTTCCTCTACTTGTCAGCCCAAACATTGTCCTACTGGTGGGAGCAGAACAGAAGCCACCCCTGCTTTTTTGCATGCTGATCAGACGTATGTGGACTCTCGCTGCGCTTTCTTATCATTCCTATTAATTTGCCTAATTAGTTCCAATAATTTTGTCTAGGAAGTCTCTCAAAAATTCTCTTTAATTCCTCCTCGGATGACAATTTGAATCATAAATGAGGGTTGAGTGAAAAAATTCAGAATATATTTAACTAATTATGTTAATTTATCTATTTTTTCTACTTCTTTTTTTTTTGTCCCACACCCAATTGTGCTCAGGGATTACTCCTGCCGTTGTGCTTAGGGGTCACTCTTGGTTGACCTAGGGGGACCCCTGTACATTGCTGAGATATAACCGGATTTAGCTGTGTACAAAGCAAGTGTCTAAGCCCCTGTGCTAAACCTCTGGTCTTCCTCTTATTGTTTGTTTTTGGGGTCATACTCAGGGCATACTCATGTCTCTGTGCTCAAGGGGGCTATTTGTGGTATTGGGGTTGGAACCTGAGTCAGTCACATGCAAACACAAGCCTTTAACCCTTGTACTGTCTCCCTGGGCCAGATTTCTCTTGTGATGTGTTGGATTGTGCTGACTTCTTCTGATGAGAAACTATCCTTGCATTCCTTAAAGGTGCCTATCTTGTAGTATCATATTATTTTAAATGTAGATGAATCTTATTTGCTGCCTTCTCAGCTCAGAATTTTGCTTCCCTTTTTTAGCAAGAGAGATGTCTTCAGTTTATTATTCTTATTGGATTTTTGTATAAAGATCAAGTTAGTCTCAAATGGATTTGGATTGTATCTCACTGATCATTCTTTAAAATCATGCAAAGATTATTGGATTTATCTGTTCTTCAGAGATTTGATATAAATGGTTGTTTCAGATGATCATTTCCCAGGAAATGGAGTGGGATAATGAGGAAAGGGAGTGATATAGGCATTTGATACAGTTTTTAGTGGCTATTAGGAAATTTAGCTTACATTTGAATGTCAATTTTGGTCATTCTAATTGGTACCAAATTATTACCAATATAATTATCTAAATTTTAAAATATATTGGATTGTACTACTCATTTTATAATCCAATATATTATCTACTTTTCCTCTATATTGTATATTCATGTATCTTATTTCCTTAATCAAACATGCTAGAGGTGTTGATTCCTTTTCGTAATTCATTTTAAAAGTTCTCAATTCTTTTATTGATCTGAAGTTTCAGGGTTCTGATGCTTCTACTGTTCTGAAGTCTTAGGGTTAAAATTTTGGCAGCTTCCCTCTGGTAACCAGATTCAAGGATAAAGGGGTCTGCCCGAGGGAGATGATGTTATAGCATATATTAATTGCTTAATGTCATTAATTCCTTAGAGACAGGAAAGGACATTATTCGTTCTTTAATCTTTGGTGATCAGAACATGTAGAAGTGTTTGGCTAAAGAATAAATAGAATTGGATTAATGGGAAAGTCAGACACAAGTAAGACCTTTGTACCATTTTAATATCCCACTCCACACATTTCTTGCCTTCTTTCCAGCAAGCACACTGGACTTTAACAGAGGTAGGAAGACCCAATCATCTCTGGACCATTTATTTGTGTCAAACCTGCCTGAAGACAAAATGCCTATTGGTTTTTTTCCCTCCTAAATATAGAGCCTTTGAGAGTAATTCTAGTGGTTGAACAGGGAATGAACTACTGTGAAAGCTTTCTAAAATAGCCAAGTACATATCGGTTTTATTGATGCCATACAATGTCAACCGAAGTCTACACGTGTATTCAACTCAACTTAATTCACACCAATTGCACAGAAATTAACCTGTTTTAACTCACCAATAGCACAGTATAGTTAACACAGTATATTTGGACTCTATTTAGCAAAACTACTCTAACCCAACAGATACAACTCAGCAGACTACTTTTTAACCCATATAAATGGACTTAACCCTATGCAAGTTAATTGAATTCCCAGTGTAGCTTGTTCTTGTTATGCAATAAAATTCAATCATATGGTTTAATAAATGTTCTAAACAACTTTTATGTAGACTTTGTACATTATATCAAAACCACATCTGTTTGATGTCTGTTTCCTTTCAGTTTAGCTTCTTAGAATCATGGTCTCTTCAGATCTTTTCATTCTGAAGGAGGAACCAGAAATGCAGAAAACTAGAAATGCCTCATTCATCTTTTCCTCTTTTTAGGGCCCTGAATCGTTGTTACACTTTTATCTTATTTTTAAGAACTTGCTGGTATCATTTATACCATATTGTGAAGACTTAAGGGCAGGGTCCGTGTGTAATCAATCTGTCTGCCCTCTGTCACTTTCAAGGGGCATTAAGAAAATGTGGTTCATATATGTGAATAACCAGAAGAAGAAATATGAGAAGCTCATTCAATTTTGAAAAGTCAGAAGAGATTTATTCCTTTTGTCCTCTTGAGGGGATTTCTCAACAGAACTTATGTGCCAGCTTAGATCTGAATCCAGGCTCTGCCACATATGAGCCCTGTGTCCTTGTACAGGTCCCCTTACCTTGTTGGATCTGCTTCTGGGGTAATATTAAATAATCTGATCATTTACAAATGGATAGATCATCAGTTAACAATATATAGGATTTTAAGAGCGCATCTTTTTTCTCTATTGGGGTATAATTATTTCCATTTACACCACCAAAGTTCCATCAAACCACCTAACATACCTTTCTACCCATTTTTTCCACCACCCTTCCCTCTGGTAGCCACCATACTTTTCTCTGAATCAAGGAGTCAAGCTTTTTGTTGCTAGGTCATTTGCCTTAGGTATTCATATTCCATATAGGGACCAAACCATTGGTAATTATCTTTCTTTCTTTCTGTTTTTTTTCTCTTTGGGTCACACCTGTCAATGCACAGGGGTTATTCCTGGCTCTGCACTCAGAAATTACTCCTGGTGGTGCTTGGGGACCATACTGAATGCTGGGAATTGAGCCTGGGTCGGCTGTGTGCAAGGAAAACGCTGTCCCTAACCGCTGTACTATTGCTGCAGCCCATGGTAATTATCTTTCACTTCCTTATTCATTGCATTTGGTAGAATCACATCAAATTCCATCTACTTTGTCCCCAAAGACAGTTGAATCTTTTAAATGACAGAAGAGGATTCCCCAGAATATATATACATATATGATATAAATACATAAACACGTATATATTCTACATACATAAAATCACACATACCTCTATATATTCATAAACTATTATATAAGTAAACTGTTCTTATGTAATTTACACATGTGTATGTACATGTAATATTTTAGTTGCCTGCTGTCATAGAAAGACAAATGTGCTTTAATGTTAGTGTTTTTGTATGTTTTATTTAAGTGCCTATTAGTGGTGCTGCTGGAGTATATGGGATTTTTTTTTTGGTGGGGGGCCACACCCAGCAATGCTCAGGGCTTACTCCTGGCACTGTGCTCAGGAATTACTCCCAGTGGTGCTCAGGAGACCATATGGGAAGCTGAGGATCAAACATCAGTTGAGCCAGTGCAAGGCAAACGCCCTACCCACTGTACTATCTCTCCAGCCCTCCATGTTTTAATTTTCTCCAAGGATTTGCCTACTATTTTCCACAGAAGCTGCACCAACTCCAAACCCAGCTCCCCGGCCGTTTATCAGAGCTGTATTTTCTCCACCTCCTCTCTGGTCCTGGGACTTCCAGTCTGTTGTGACAGTAGACTTTCTCACGGGTGTGAGGGGAGGCCTCACTGTGGTTTGGATTTGTATTTCTCTAGGCATGTTTTGAGAAGGAGAACTGTGATGATACAATTAAAGACCCTTCACATCACGTCTGGCAAATACTGGGGATTCATAAATGCTATAATATTTTTCTAAGGGTTTCCTCTGTTGAGCATTTTTCCCTTGCAGTTTGGGGATATCTATCTTTATGGATGTGAAAGATTTTTAAAAAAAATCTCTTTTAGGTCCCATGTAGAATA
>NC_073310.1:14628404-14633390 GCF_027595985.1 Sorex araneus
CCTCTCACTCATCTGATGCTTACAAAAGACACTTTTAAGAAGCAGCAGACGAGACGGGACTGGGGAGGGTGGGAGGGACGCTGGGGTTACTGGTGGTGGAGAACGGGCACTGGTGAAGGGATGGGTTCTTGAACTTTGTATGGGGGAAACATGAGCACAAAAATGTATAAATCTGTAACTGTACCCTCACGGTGATTCACTAATAAAAAAAAATGCAAAAAAAACCCAAAAAACAGAAGCAGCAGAGACCAAGAGGCCACTCGCACCGGGCCACTTTCCAAACAAAGAAACCTAGAAAATTTTCCTCGTCTAGAGAATGCCGCTTTCTAGACAATGGGCCAGAGACCCAGAGAGGTGACTTGCTCCAGGCTCACCGGTGAGCTGGGACTGGAACCCGGGATTCTGTGACGTACGAAGCCCATTAGCAATGACGGATGGCCAGCTCTCCACTCACTCTCGCCATCAGCTTGAGCAACCCCCACGGCAGACGCGGGGCAGGGAAGCGGGTGGGAGAGACCCCACAGCCTCTGGTCCCACCCCTGCCTCCGGCTCCTGCCTCAGACGGGCGGGCGGCGGTATTTCTTTCATCCCGCCGGCACTTTGGCAGGTTCTTCCAAGAGAAATGCTCCTCGATTCATTTAAAAGTCTAAGCAGGGCAGCACAAATTATTAGCGTTTGAAATATTTATAAAGTCTCTTGTTTGCGATGGCACGGGAGGTGAGAGATCAAAAAGAGAAGAAAGCTTTGCATGTGGCACGGGAGGAAAAGGCGTGTCGCCTTTCCCCGGCCCCCGGTTGGCAGACATGACTTCGCCAGGGTGATTTTCAACTTGTGCCCGTGTTGAAACCCACTTCGTTCCTTCTCCGCTCCCTCCGCCTCTCAGCCTCCCCGTCGCCCCCGGACCTTTAAAGGGTGGACTTGAAATTCACAAACCATCAGTCCTCAGAGAAATGAGATGAAGTGCAGAGCGAATGGTAGAAAGCACCTTTTTTAATAAAAAACTTTTCTGGTCTTTTAAACTTTTTCACTGTCACCCCATTGCTCATTGATTTGCTCGAGTGGGCACCGGTAATGTCTCCATTGTGAAACTTGTTATTACTGTTTTTGACATATCAAATACGCCACAGGTTGCTTGCCAGGCTCTGCCATGCGGGCGAGATACTCTCAGTAGCTTGCCGGGCTCTCCGAGAGGGGTGGAGGAATCGAACCCAGGTCGGCCGCGTGCAAGGCAAATGCCCTACCTGTTGTGCTATCGCTCCAGCCCTTTAAACTTTTTACAAAATAATAATTAAAAAGAAACGGCACAAACCAGATTTCTACCGTGGTTGAACTGGAAGAGAGCTTGGAGAAAAATATTCCTTTTCTCATTGTGCAGAGGGGAAAAAAAAGGAGGTTCCAGAGGGGGAGGTGTGAAGCGTCTCAATGAGTGAACAAGAACGGGGTTCTGACCCCCCCCCCCCAGCCAGACCCGCCCTCCTCTGGCCTTGCATTTGCTTAAGGCCGAAGCCACCCTTTGAGGAAGGAGATGTTCTGGCCTTTCGATGTGGGGATCCCAAGGTGCACGTATGTCTTCATGTCATCAATGTAGGGGTGCACGTATGTCTTCATGTACTCAGCTTGCACGTGCCTCTGAAAGCGTGCCTGTCTTCTTGTACTCCTTCACCAACTCCTGGGTGAACTCCACCAACGCTGTGTGATACAGGCTACAGCTGGCCTGAGCGAGACTAGGAGGCTTTTGTCGTTGAGGGTCAAGGACAGAAGTAGGTGATGTCTTTCTCCAGTTGATGCCCCTGGAACTCTGTCCTGAGACTCATCTTGTGCTGCCTAAGAACTAAGTCAACCCGCCCGGCGCGCCTTCTGCCCAGAGATGAACCGGAGCCGCGGCACGAGAAGCAGACCCTCCGCGCCTATAGACTGTGATCCTGAGGTCTCCTAACCCATTTTGGCACCAGAGCGGATTCTTGCAGCCATGCATTTTGACTGTGAACTGAGCTAAAATATTAGAAACCCAAGACTCAAAGTCTTCACTCTCAGCAATGAAGAGACATTATTAGATAATGCCTATTCAGCAGGCCTGATTGTTGGGGAAAATTTCCAATCAATAATAGTGAGTTCTGTATGGAAATATGGAATGTACTCAAGGTATATAGAGAATAATGGGAATATCATTAGCTACTTAGATGGGGGGTGGGGTGGGAGTGGGTTGTACTGGGGTTCTTGGTGGTGGAACGGGTGCACTGGTGAAGGGATGGGGGTTTAATCAGTATTTGACTGTGACTTAAACCTGAAAGCTTTGTATTTTTTTTACTTTTTTTCATGGTGGTTCAATAAAATATTTCTTTAAAGAAAAAAAAGAACCAAGTCAACCTTAGACAGCACCCACCATGCTGGCCCCTCACCTGAGCAAATCCAGGTTTGCTCAGGCTCTTTGGTGTTTGCCCAACAGCACAATCACCCAGTGAAGTAGTCTGCCCACAGGGAGACGTCAGAGAACTGTATCACCGTCCCACTGCCTCACCTTGGTGGTAAGAGCTGCTCTTTGTAGTCTCGGCTTTTCTGAAGACTGAGCCAGGGATGGGCAAGGGGAGTTCATCCCCCAGGGTTTTCTGGTTACGGCTGCTCTGGGCAGTGCACGGAGAGTTAATTTTTAGCTGTGGGGTGTGACTGTGAATAAGTACAACCCACGCCTTGTTCATAAGAGCTGGGGTATCATATGCTGCCTTGCCAAAGGGGATCGAGGTGGGATGCCAGGGGTCCTCAAGGAAACTGGGGGTTCCCCGGACAACTAGGGGTGATGGGATGGGATTCACGCCCAGCTCTGTTCAGTCCCCACGGGCGTCTGGTTGGGGGAGGTGGGCTTCCGTGTGTGTGAGTTCAGCCCGGGCTGAGTTGCCCTGGGGGTCTCCAGCAGACAGAAGTTCCTGGGGCCGGGTAGCCTGTGTGCTGAGGGGTGTGAGCCGGGCAAAGGCGCCCCCGGGTGGAAACTGTGGGAACCAAGATCACCTGGTCCAGGGGGATAGAGCTCCTTATATCTGTCCCTCAAGTCAGCGGGGTTGGGAAGCCGGGGGGAGTCTGGGTGGCTAGAGCACCTGGGCAAGGAAATCAGAGTCACCACCGTGGGGTGGCCGTCCCTGCCTGGGAGTGCTGGGAAACTGCGGGGCTGATCAAAGGAACCTCTAGGGTTGATAGCTGGGTAGAGTGGATGGAGCAGGGGGAGGGCGGCACACGGGAAGCCTGGGGGTCAGCCTGGGGTGCTGGCCTGCAAGCTACCGGGCCCTGACCCTCACTCAGGCACTCATGCATCCATTCATTCACCCACTCGTGCATTAATTCATTCACTCATGCAGTCACTCACTCATTTACACACTCATTTACTCACTCATGCACTCATGCATCCATTCATTCACCCACTCATGCATTAATTCATTCACTCATGCAATCACTCACTCACCCATTTACACACTCATTTACTTACTCACTCATGCACTCATGCATCCATTCATTCACCCACTCATGCATTAATTCATTCACTCATGCAGTCACTCACTCATTTACACACTCATTTACTCACTCATGAACTCATGCATCCATTCATTCACCCACTCATGCATTAATTCATTCACTCATGCAATCACTCACTCACCCATTTGCACACTCATTTACTTACTCACTCATGCACTCCTTTATCTGTCCATTCATTCATTCACTCTCTATCTATTTAAGGTGTCCGTACTAGGCATGGTGGATAGCCCTGTGCCAGCGGCAGGGACTCTACGCTCCCCGCCCTGCTGGGAGCTTCTGTTCTGTCTGTGTAATAAATAACCAGGATGATTTCAGACACGGGTTCACTTGGTAAAAGGGGACTGGCGGAGTCCTGAGTGGAGAGGAGAGATGCTGATGGTTGGGGCATACCTGCAGGTGAAGGTGAACAGACTCTGCACTCACACCCATTTCGAAGACATGGGTGGAGGCCATGAGGGGGTGAGCTCCAGGCCACAGGGCTGGGGGATGGTCCTTGTCAGGCCTCAGGTCCACTCGTCTCCCTGCAGTAGCTTGTTCTTGCCTCTGGGACCCTCCATCCACACAGCCGAAACTCTGTGGCTTCTTTTCCCACCAGTGATTCGGAGACTTCACTCTGCTGTGCCCCCGGCCCTGATGCCTCTGATTGTGCACAGACCGTGGATGGCTCTGGAGTCTGCCTCCCGCATGTGGTCGCCAGGTGAGTACCAGAGGCCCTGGGGAGACGAAGCTGACCCTGGCCCGAACACTTGCTCACCATGGTTCCCTGAAAAAGAATCTCTCCTCCCAACCCCGGGTCCCCTCCTCTGTCATATGGTGACAACGATTGTTTGACCTCCTGGCCTTGGCCAAGAAGACTCGAAGAACCAATACTCAGAAAGACTTGGCGTCATGCTCTGTACAGAGTACCGGTACTTGAGATAGACTTGGTGTCACCCCCCGCACAGAGCACTGATACCCCAGGAAGACTTGCGTCACACCCTGTACAGAGTACCAGTACTCGAGCAAGACTTGGCACCACACCCTACCCAGAGTACTAGTCCTTGAGGAAGATTTGACTTGATGGCCAGTAACAAGGTAAGGAGTTGTAGGGATCTCACTGGTCACAAGTTAGTTGAAATGTTCTGATCCCTTGCCAGAGCAAGGAAGGGGAAACCAGGGCGTCCCAACCTCCTCCAGGTGACCGCAGATCCCAGCTGGGGCTGGAGAGGAGAGAACATCCTGAGTCTGCTCGGAACTGCCAGAGTCGATTAGGGGTGCCAGACAGACGGTGGCCTCCAGCACCCAAGGAAAACCGATGTGGCGGCCAATGGTGGGGCCAGCTCCTCTGACCTTAAACCCAGTGCTCCAGCCCACATCTGCAGCTAAATAAACCAAGTAAATCATGCTGGCAGATAGATAATTAAATAATTATCAGGCACTTAATAGCAAGGAGTGGGTGTTCTGAATTACCATATTAGACAGTGT